>NW_017306994.1:624622-664295 GCF_000935625.1 Nanorana parkeri
ATTTACGGTCTTCTCTACTGTTTTACATTCCCCTGTGTGCTTGACACCATAACTTTTGGCTCAAATGTATTCTTTTGTGCGATTATATATCAATACAACGTTAAATGATGTGTCCCTATATGAATATGCTTCACATGTTTACTCCTGTGGGCTTATATGTGCACCACCAATGTCAGCATAATCTTATCCTAATGTGGGTTGTTAATGGGGAATGTCTTTTGCCTGCACTGACTGCACTGTCAAATTGTGCTTATGACTGCAGTTCGCTACTTGTCCACTGTGCATGCCAGCGTCCTGTACCCTAGGCAACCAGCTGATGTTACTTCCAGCTAACGGCCATATCATTACAACTCGCTGTGTACATTAGTGGATTACAGGTGAGCCTCATTTGAGTGCAGAATGGCGGGAATATACGGTTTTCCAGCTGCAACTGGTGGGAGTGGTCTGTTTTTAATATGCACTGGTATGTCTATTTAAAGGTGATGGTTTGCTTTACTGTGTCATTCTGAGCCTGATGAAGGGGTACTGCTGAGACCCCGAAAGTGCTTGTATTGGATGGCGATTTGTCAATAAAGGACTTTTTGCTTCAAAACTTTTGGTGTGCTGGTGACAATCCTTTCTAGATCTAAATTCCTGACATGTCACCATGTAAGCATTCAGTAAAAACACTACTTATCACTAAAATGCAGGCCTTCAACTAGACCTAAGAGGGGCACCTCGGAGAATAATATTATCCATAAGGAAGCATTTCCTCATTCAGTCCTCCTGCACTGTAGCTTTCAGGCAGCTCCCTATGTGAGAGAATGGAATGAATTGTGTGAAACGTGTACCAGTGACGTGCGGTACCTTCCGTGCTGGGTGAGGCATTCCCCCCCACAATCACACGCAGCACCCGTCCCTCCCGGGAATGGCCCGATACGGCTGTGCACGTTGCACGGATCTGTATGGCTCGACTTTACACTGTGTGAACAAGGCCTGATACTAGGTGCGGCTCTGCCTCCCCTGACCTCATGTCACTGATGTGTACATACTGCTATGAACAAGGGGGGTTTTTGTTTCCATTTTTATCCTTATTTCTATTCTTCTCTGTTTTTTTCCTCTTGTCTTTCGACTTGTCTTGACTTTTGCAGAGATGTTCTCTGGAGAGGATATGGAGTGTGTTCATCTCTGCATGTTCTTATTTGCTACTGTTTTTTTTAGATATTATGAATAAGTTCTTTGTTTTTTTGTCTTTTACAATTTATTAAAACTTTTTGGAAATGAGAGAATGGAATGAATTGTGTGAAACGTGTACATACTGTAAGAAAAAAGGGGTGATTTGAACTAATCATAATATGTATAACACTAATAATATGAATTTTAATATATAATATCCGTATTATTGATCAACACCCACTTAATGTCTTTTGCCTGCACTGACTGCACTGTCAAATTGTGCTTATGACTGCAGTTCGCTACTTGTCCACTGTGCATGCCAGCGTCCTGTACCCTAGGCAACCAGCTGATGTTACTTCCAGCTAACGGCCATATCATTACAACTCGCTGTGTACATTAGTGGATTACAGGTGAGCCTCATTTGAGTGCAGAATGGCGGGAATATACGGTGTTCCAGCTGCAACTGGTGGGAGTGGTCTGTTTTTAATATGCACTGGTATGTCTATTTAAAGGTGATGGTTTGCTTTACTGTGTCATTCTGAGCCTGATGAAGGGGTACTGCTGAGACCCCGAAAGTGCTTGTATTGGATGGCGATTTGTCAATAAAGGACTTTTTGCTTCAAAACTTTTGGTGTGCTGGTGACAATCCTTTCTAGATCTAAATTCCTGACATGTCACCATGTAAGCATTCAGTAAAAACACTACTTATCACTAAAATGCAGGCCTTCAACTAGACCTAAGAGGGGCACCTCGGAGAATAATATTATCCATAAGGAAGCATTTCCTCATTCAGTCCTCCTGCACTGTAGCTTTCAGGCAGCTCCCTATGTGAGAGAATGGAATGAATTGTGTGAGCTGTGTGAACAAGGCCTGATACTAGTTGAGGCTCTGCCTCACCTGCCTCCCCTGACCGCATGTCCCTGATGTGTACATACTGCTATGAACAAGGGGGGTTTTTGTTTCCATTTTTATCCTTATTTCTATTCTTCTCTGTTTTTTTCCTCTTGTCTTTCGACTTGTCTTGACTTTTGCAGAGATGTTCTCTGGAGAGGATATGGAGTGTGTTCATCTCTGCATGTTCTTATTTGCTACTGTTTTTTTTAGATATTATGAATAAGTTCTTTGTTTTTTTGTCTTTTACAATTTATTAAAACTTTTTGGAAATGAGAGAATGGAATGAATTGTGTGAAACGTGTACATACTGTAAGAAAAAAGGGGTGATTTGAACTAATCATAATATGTATAACACTAATAATATGAATTTTAATATATAATATCCGTATTATTGATCAACACCCACTTTCTACTGCTGGAGAGGGGTAGGTCAGCTAAGAAACACACACCATAAACTGTAGGTTTAAAAAAAATATATGGTAACAGGAATTTAAACATACACAGCTTGATTATTGATAAAGAAACTATTACAGTAATAACAAAAACACCAAATCATATCAAGGAGTACTACACACAGGAACACTAACACAGCAATAGCAAACCAACTATATTAAATACACTACTAAACCAGGGAAAGCACTAACCCAACACCTCTACAACACAAGCATTATATATGCAAATTGGCTGGCATAATTTGACAATTGAAGGTACAGTTATTACCCATCCTGTAAGAGGTACACAGATTCTGCACTCTGGGTCCCAAAATGGCTTCCTCCTCCCAGCTCCTCTGTCCCACAATGGCTCGTCTCCTCTCAGGTCCTCTGTCTCCGAATGGCTCTCCTTTCCTCCCAGGGCCTCAGACTCTTTATCCTCACTATACCCATTCGTTATCATCAGAAACCCCTGATTGGTCCACCAACCCTAATCAGTGCTGTCTCACGATACCGATTGGATGACAACTTAAATGCCTTTGATCTAATCACCACTTAGGTTACCCATCCCCTGGCTGGCTCCATTTTGTCTACGAAGAGTATAGATATGCATGTTATCTTGTGTGACTTTCCTACACAATGGATACTCCCACAATACCACTTGGTGTAAAACCATTTTAACATCTCAAGGTGCCCATTGATCTCAAAGAGAACAAAAGGGATGAGATCCGCCGGGCATATAAGCATGCTAAAAAACAAATCCCTTATTTACACCAGTCTCAGAGAAACCCAATTACAATTCTATTGACGTCTGTGTCAACTGTACATCATTTTGTCAAGCTACACCTTTTAAGAATCATCCACCATATACCTATATGAATTCATTAAATGAATATATAAATTGATTTAATATGAACCTTGGGATTTCTTACAATACTACCATGAACAAGGTACTTTGTGGAGTAGGCTACAAACGTATCATGTTTTGCTGGGTATTCTATTGTTTAGGTTGAATATGAAATCTAGCATCTGTCTTTTTGTGCCAACATGCATGCTTCACCAATGGCAGCCACCAAGATGATTTACATGTATGAACTGGTACTCAGGTACCCCAAGGAACATAAGCTCCAGATTATCTGGTAAGATAGGAAATGTGGAGATGGCAGATGGAGATAAAAGGTTTTATCCATCCAGTTAGGATGAGTACTGAAGGGTGAGTTAGAGGCATAGTTGGGAAGTGTTGCCAAATGCTGTTGCCTGGGGTAACCAGAACTAGAGCCAAACCCATATTCAGAGCCAATCCATATACACAGCCGAGGTCAGGACAATCAGCAAAGTCAGGACAAGCAATTTTTATAACTGAACTCAATTTGAAATGCAAAAAACAAGTCATTCCCATGAGCTAACACACTACTTTGAGTTTTACAAATTGCCCTTAATAGGAAGCTTATCCAATCAGGATGCAAACTGATGGCCTCTTGGCCCAATCTCTGCAGGTGAACAGGCTTCCTGAAACTATAAAGGGGATGCTGCAACAAGAACCAGTAGAAAAGTATATCCATAGTAGATGCCAACCTGTGAAAAAACCTCCGATTTCAATACTCCACCATTCAATGCAAAGCATCAGCATGCTCGGGATAGCAAGGCGTAAGAATATATCCCACTCCTGAAGGCAGTCTTTGGACCATCCTGAGAAGAGACATTTTTCCAAAACAGCAGGTCAACCATGTATATCTAAAAAGAACTATAACAGTTGATATAAAATTAATATAACAGCATTGCAGAATTATGTATGAAGAGTTTTATCCTTTTAATTGCCAAATACTGAATGTTACGTTAAAGTGAACCTGTGCTTTGCCAATTCAGGCAAGCCAGTTATTTATATTTACATTACTTTTTTCCCTGCCATACTATTTGGTTTATAGGGGCAGGGACAGGAAGCCCTGTGCAAACTCAGGACTCTGTTCCCACACCCATGTGACAGCGCTATATGCCTGAGCAACCAATTACCAACATTGTCATATGGGAGTAAGGAACATGGGGCAATGAGTCACATGCTCACAAATATCCAGAAATATTGGGTCATTTTCTTACGTCCCAGGGGTTGAAGAAGAATGTGGTGTTGGTAAATCCACTATTACAGTGAACCTGTTCCTTTGTGCTGCAAGGACAAAGCACAGGATTGTTTTAAAGGAAAAAATAATGTTTTTTAGGTTTTAATGTTTTCAGATTTATAAACTATAATTTTCAATACTGGTACAAAATATGTATTGTTAAAGTACACTTTGCTGGCAGCCAGGGCCCTTCTGTTCTCAGCATGCCACTATTTAGGCCAGGTATTTCTCTTTTCAGTCAAAGGTACCAGTGGGGGAGTGAAGGGAAGGTCAATACATGTAAGTTAGGTAGTGGCAACATTGAAGTAAACCTGTTGCTTTGCTCAAAGAACATTGAAACATTTTCAGTGTAAATAACTGTTACTATGTAGCATACCTCCCCATGTTTCCACATGCACTTTTTTAACCACTGTGTATGTAAAAAGTAAAAGTGACATTGTCCACTGAGAAATTGTGTTTGCCCAAGCTGAACCTCTGAAAAACAAATATACAATTAACCTATTACAATGGTAATACATACAGTATTTTCATATGCAAATATTAAGCAATAGACTAAGTAAATACAAAAACACATTTGATTAAAACGGACCTTGCTGTAAAATGTAATGTCTACTTATACTGTCTGGGTCCCTTCACCCCTTTAATAATCACCTAATGTTAGAAGTTCCAAAATGTTACTGTAAAGAAAAAGTTAGATTTATAGTTACTTTACCCCCAACTAATGCCCACAGTGTTCAAGGGAGGATGACATCACATTTCTTTCTGCTAGATCCTGAAGAATACAGAGCAAAACTCAATAGAAGACACATTTGCAATGGACTTCAGTGTCTTGTCTGCTCTGCACTCGCTAGCAATCCTCCCAGAAGGGTTGTGGAAGACGGGGGTAAGAGAAGTATGAATATAACTTTTTTCTTTACAAGTACCTTTTGGAACTACTAAAACAGTAATTTCAACATTATTAAAGGAGGAAGGTGCCCGAATATTACAGATATGCACATTAAAAAAAGAAGCCACAATTTTCTCTGAAATAATTTAAAACTGAGATAAGTAATTGTCATCCATCATTGTTTATTTAATATTCAATAACAATTTTGATTTTGATTCAACAGAATATTTAAATGGCAGAAATGTAAATTAAATATAGAAATGGCATGGACAAAAATGATGGTACCTTTAATCTTATATTTTGTTGCACAACCTTTAGAGGTAATCACTGCAAACAAGTGATTTCTGTAGCTCTCAATGAGACTTGTGCACCAGCCAACAGGTAGTTAGGACCACTCTACTTGAGCAAACTGTTCTAGTTGTCTCAGGTTAAAGGGCACGGTTTCCATAGATGTCCAAAAGGATTCAGATCAGGTTCCATAGAAGGCTAATGTTTGTTCTTAGCAGTGGCGTCACAAGTGGGGTGCGGCCCGCACTCGGGTGACACCAAAATGCTTGCCAGTCATTGATTGAGAGCCCGACAGTTGCAGGAAAGAGTAGGGGACTCGACGGCATACCTTATCCCACCGGGTGAACGTCCCCTCCTCTCTCTGCCAGCATCCACCACCAAGATGGCTGCCAGCAGGTATCACCAGCATAGCCGTGCATGCGCTGTGACATCATCGTGCACGTGCGTGGTGATGTCACGCGCATGCGCAATGACGTCACGGCAGGGTGTCACCCAGTATCCGCTCCCTGGTTCTCAGCCATTTTTGGGTGCTTTTAGCTATATTGTTTGGATAATTTTCCTGATGGAAGACCGATGACCTGCTACTGAGACAGTTGCTTTCAGACACTGGGTAGGGCATTTTGATTCAGAATTCCTTGATTAGTTTACATTTAGTTGTGCTCTTCAGAGATTCAAGACAACCCATGGCAATTGCATAAAAGCACGCCAAAAAGTAATTAAGCCTCCTCTATGTTTCATAGTAGGTACGGTGTTCTTTCCTTTAAAAGGTTTTTTTTCTTTCAACTGTGAACATAGAGTTGATGTGATTTGCCAAAAAGCTTCATTTTTGTTTTAACTGTCTAAAGGTCATTCTCCCAGAAGTATTGTGGATAGTCAGTATGCATTTTAGCAAATTCCAGGCAGGCTTTTTTGTGTTTTTCTAGTCCCCCTGGTTTCCTTCCTTTGAGACCACTGTTCTCACTGTGCTCAAAATGTGACGGATGGTGCAATCGGACCTTGACCTTGGAGTTCAGCTTGTATCTCTTTGGAATTTTCCTTGGCTTTTTGTCTATAATTTACACTATCCTTCTGTTCAATCTGTGGTCAATTATCCTCTCGTAGCCATGCTCAGACAGGATGGCCACACTCCAGTGGATCCTAAACCTCTTAATAATATTTGCAATTGTAGTCACGGGAACATTAATCTGCTTGGAAATGGTCTTCAAAGTTTTTACATATGACATACTGGTCTATAATGTTCTTTCTGATCTCCTCAGACAACTCTCTCCTTTGCTATCTCTAGTTCATGTTCAGTGTAGCGCACACAAGGATAACAAACAGCAGAGTGACTACTTTTCTCCATTGAAATTTGCTGAATAACTGATTACAAGATTGAAGGCATGTGTGATACTAATTGCATAAAACATTTGTAAATATCACTATCATCAAAGTTATTTATATTCTATTCTAAAGGTACCAACAAATCAATCCAGGACCCTCTTAGAATATCTTTGTAGAATAAGGAATGTCACACTTTGTTTACTTTTCTCTATGACATACCAGAGGAATTCAGGTATAGAAGGAATGATGCATTGTTCCAATAAATACTTGTCAAAATGCCCTGTTTTTACAGGGGGTCGGGGAGGGGGGCGCAAAAATGCACCTTGCCTGTGTAGGCACGAATCCTACCACCGGCCCTGGCAGTACTAATGTACATTTGTGAAATAGTTGGGTACATTTTTTGTAAAATGATTGCCTTTAGGTTGTTCTCAGTATTACAATGAAACTTAAATAAATGTGACATACTTACTCTATGCCCATCTTAAGGACGTATATGAAAATAGCATTGACAACAGCATTGATGATGTTTACTGCTACACCAGTGAAAAATGGAGGCCATATTATACCCTAGAAAAGGAAAACATATGTTTATGTCATTCTGCATGAAAATAAATTACATTTTATTGGGGCTGCGGAAATTAACGATTAATTCCTCGATTAATTGTTAATTTTTTTGATCAATTAAATTTTTTTTGATCGCTACTCACCTCTCCGCCGTCTTCCGGGTCTTCCGGGAGTTCCGTCGGAGATCCGGTGACGTAACGGACATTGACGTCACCAGACTCCTCCCCCTTCCCCAAGTGGCTCTGTCGGCTAACGAAGGGAAGGGGGGAGGAGTCCGGTGACGTTGATGTCCATGACGTCACGCTTCAGCGACCAGAGAAATGGTTTGAGATGGATATGAGGGCTTAGCTGTTGACTTTTGAAAGTAAGTAGAAATTTCCAAGTCGGTATACTCTTAAAGTGTTTGTTACCCCAAAATATAATATTCCATATAGGTGTTGTGTTATACATTTACTTCCTACTAAATGTAGACTGTAACTTTTTTTTGTTTTTTATTGCCTATGTTTTTGCTAAATACCTGGTGATCCCACTAGTTCCCCATGGTTTCTATTTCAGACTGACCACACTAGGCACGAAAGCAGATCCATCCTAGTCTGGTCAGTTTGCATTACTTCTCTTGATTTGGGAGCTACTGGATGCTGTAATAATGCAGGATGTGCCTGTGGTTCTACAGTCAGACTCAGCTGCTACGTCCCTGTCCACCCCTCCACAGTTTAATTGACGGTGACAGGAGGCATGCTGTCTGCAGAGTTCTTTGTATAATGTTGGCAGAAGGTGTTGATGGAATCTGCCGAGTGTTTCCTGAAGGCTCTGATGTGGGAAAGGTATTGTGACCACAGCGAAAGAAAAGGTATCCGTCTATATATAATTTTTTTTAACTGAAAGTGGGGCTGAGTGTGTATAATAGTCCCTAGTGTCTTTGTGTGTTGTTTACAACTTTCACATACATTTTAAGGCTGCACAACTCAGAACAAAGGTTAATTTTCTAAAAAATAATCATTCCTGCAGCTTGAAAAGTGCATTATTACAGTAATGTGCATGGAGCCTGAAGTTTTCTAAAGCCTGCTGAGGGTTGCTTTCAGTAAGCCCGAAGCTTGCTGAAAGCTTTGCAAATGCTCTGTTAATGGTTTCTTTACACACTGTTCCTATACAAACTGAAACTTGTGTTTAAAAGTCCTGTCAGGAAGCAAAACTCTTATTTTAGCTGGATTGGAGGGAAATAGTGCTTGTTCCAGGACACATATTTTTCATAGAATTATTACTTCATTGCTGTGCTGTATATGTATAGGCCAATGTAGTTGGATCTCTATGTGCGTTATAATTAATAAAAATGAATCGATTAAAAACATTTTGATTCATCGAACACGAAAATTTTAATCAGTAACAGCCCTACATTTTATACAAAAGTCAGGGTAGGTTTTTATAAAGTCATAACGTGCTATGTGCAGAACTATGATACTAGCTGCAGATTGCAAGACCAGAGATTGGTCGGCCATTGCTATATACACCATCTATCTTCCCTGAAAATAGCCGCATAGTTTATATTGTAAGATAAGCTCCATTACATCTTCCTATGCAATTATATGAGCACTTATATGTTTATTAGTAAGGCAAAGCACATATAAACCATAGCAATTACCTCATCGTTTAATCCTAATTAAGTTCCAGTGCATTTAAAACATTTTTACATGCCTTGTGCCATGTTTTTGCATTATTAATTAGGAGAAAATGCCTGCAACTGAAACGAATATGTTACTATGGAATGTTGATTCAACTTTTACCTGATTGTATAAATATTTTGATTGCAACTGCTGAAGAAATACTGCCTGTGATAAAAATAAGCATATAAAGTACAATTTAGCACATACACAGTATAGAACAGAACGCAGGATTTTTAAATCAGATCATTCTTATTGTATTTTTGTTTTAACAAAACAACACACAATACAAATACAAGCATAAAAACAAGAGTCACAACAAAAAGGTAAAATATCCATAGCAGTGTCACTTTTCTCTGCAGCCCCGAGTCTGGCTCGGGGTTACCGCTCCTAGCATTGAAAATTCACCCCGAGCCAGACTCGGGATTACCGCCAGGGAGGTTAAGTGTGTTATGCTGTGTAACCTGTTTATGAAAAGACTGTCAACCCTCGTTATCTCCCTTTGTACTCTGAAAGAGCTCAGAACAATGACATTCTGGCCAGGCTCCTGCTATGGCTGTCTGGAGCTCTTTAGCAGGTAGACCCCTGTGGTGTTGTGCAGACAGAATGTCCGAGGAGGGCAGGGTGGAGGTGATAGGATTATAATCTGATCTGATCACTTTCTGTATAAAAGGTTGCACAGTTTCTTAATAAAGTTTGTTTCACCCTACACTCGGTCTCGACTAGTGACTGGGGAAACTGGGAGCTAAAGATCAGCGGGTTGCAACATCTCCTGAGCAAGGAAGAATACAGCGGCGGACATACTCATCCTGAGTACTGGGGTCCGTCACAGCCTACATCCCAGAGTTTCCAAAAGTGATATAAAGCTGTGAACAATCCATTATTTTAGATCAGATCAAAATACCTATGATAAGGATTGGTACAAAGGAAAATAACCATATATACAAATGTGTATATGCACCTATATAACCTGGTATGTACTGACAGTATACAGATAGTGCTGCAATATGAGATGTATGAGATGAACAAAGATCATATTCAAGAAGGAGCATACTGGAGGGTAATATGTAATTTGAGGAATATATCCAAAGGAATATACTTTGTACAATGAAAAGCTCACAGAGGAATTTATGCAAGAAAATTGAGTGCCTAGGGACAGATGAATTCAGGAAATCTGGAACAGTTGGGTTATATGCTGCTGTCTACATGGGGTTTGGACACTGGCAAACAGAAAGAAACATTGAAGTCTAGCCCCTGTTTATAACCGTCATGCCTTTTGTGAATGAGCAGTAAAAAAGCCCATTAAACACAGAGGGTGGAACCTTTGTCTCTCAATGGACTTTGAGAAAAAGATTTTACAGTAAGTACAAAAATCTTTGTGCTCCACAAGGTAAGGTCAGTGGGTCTAAGGATGACAAAAGGTCCAATTGTTGAACGATCCTAGGCATCAGGGAAGAAGGATGCAAGAAGGAGCAGAAGAAGGAGCATGTCTAGGACAGCCATCTCATGGGAGATAACCTAGCATAAAGCTCCAAGGCGGACCTAATGAGTTGGAGACAACTCAAATAGAGAGATTGAGAAACAAAGGGGAAAAGAGGGTGCGAGAAGTATCTTACACCAACACAGTTAGGAGTGGGAAGACACCCACCCCATATTGGTGGAGCAACACCAGAAAAACAATGTGGCGAACAGAGGAACCCACTACAGTACCTACCTAGCTGATTAAGGGCATGGAAATGCAAGTGTCTGGACTTGTACTATCTGACATGGGAAGTTTCCGGATGCATCATGAGCTCTCTGCTGAAAAGGGAACACCAAGCCCTCCAGCAATGATAAAGCATGCCCAAGTGCACAAATTCATCTCTAAAATGGAGATGACAGGATGGAGAGGCCCAGAGGGAAAAAAACAGTACCTCTAAAGAGAACCATATGGTTGAGAGTAACATCCTCAATGTCATCCAGAATTGGAACCAGATCAGTAGCCTTGTTATAGGGAGAACTCCCAAACCTTCCTATAGGTGCAGGTGTAAAGAACCAAAGCGATGTCAGAGTCCATGTCAAGGGACCTACTCCTAGCAAGACCCCCAAAGAGGCAACCAACTGCTCTGGGGAAACGGTTTTGATTCTCAGATATGAGGACAGTCCTGAGACAGGAGTCCTCCTATGATGGAGGGAAAACAACACCCCATAGGCCCTTAAAAGGTTGAGGGTGCATTGTGCTTCAGCAAGGATCTAAGCTGATTAGCCTCTAGCTTGTAAGTCTCTAAACAGTGGAAACTTGCAGGAGTTGGGCCCTTCTAAGAATTCTGGCTATCAGAGTCCAGAAAATGAACTCTTAGGTTGCCTAAGCATCGGTGTTGCCAAGAAAAAAGGCACTGGGATGGACATAAGGTTCAGTGCTATCAGCAACTACAAGTGCCATTAAAGGATACTTAGTAGATACTTAGTGGTCAGGACTCTAACTCAGAAGGTACCTCTGGGAGAGAGAATACTGAAAATCAGCATTAGCCAGGGATAAAGAATTTCACAGAGGAACACCTCCCAACGACAACGTTAGCCATACACTGTTCTATTTTTTATTTAATGAAAGAAAATAGTTAGAGAATGCCCCCTCTGCAACTTCTGCCACTGATAGGGCGAGGGGATGGTGGTCACAGTTTTATTTGGGCTTGGTTAATCTCTAATTGTAAGCACTCCAGAATGAGGAAAATAAACACATAAGGCAAATTATATGCTGATATGCACAACAATGAAATCATTAAAACGTGTACAGATCCATGCAATTTACATTTTACACTTACATTATTTTATTATTGAAAATATGACAGAGGGAAATCTACAGAAACAGAAAGTAACCAATGGCTCCCACTCACCCCTGAGGGGAAGCTATCTGCTCTCCATGTGCATAGCCTGGTTTTATGCTTCATATTCAGGCTAGGATTGCTATACTTAGGCGAATGCCTGTGCCCTCTACTGGCAACAATTAGGCAGTGCAGGGAGCCAGGCTGCCTTTTGTATTACCAAGCAGCAAGTACAAGCACAATACCAATTATTATTATTATACAGGCTTTATATAGCACCAACAGTTTGTGCAGCGCTTTACAATATAAGGAAGACATTACAATCACAATAAATATCAAGACAAGATGGTAAGGAGGGCCAATATCAATGACTTAGCAAAAGGTTTCTGTCTTTCCTTGTGGGTTTTGAAACATGTTTGAATCCCTGTTCTGGTCACTGGTCCTGATCAATTTTCTCTTTGCAATCTGCCTTGATCTCCTGCATGAAGAGCATCTGCCTAGACCTACGCCTGTCATTCAGCTATGCCTGAACACTGCCTGTCCTGGGCCAGTTTATGAAACATGCTCTTGCCTGACAATCACTTCAAACCTCTTTGCAGCTATACTCACAAATACAAATTACTCTTTCGACTTTGCACCTCTTGGCAGCCCACCCTACCACAGGTAAGGTAACACAGGTGAAGTTTGAACAAAAAAAAAACAAAAAACTACAGCATTATTATCTAAAACAATTAGAAAACGTGAATATAGAAATATGTCCCAGATACAAGAGACAGGATCTATTACAAGAACAAAACTTACAGGTAGACCAGGTAAAAAGATCATCACATACTTTTGCGTTAGCCTAAAAAAAATAATATGCATATGTGTTTTATTAACTTAAATTTATATTGTCAACTTATATGGTTGTTGCTGCTCTTCTCGCCTGTTCAGCGTGTTGCACTGTGCAAAACAAATGTAAGAAAGGAAGAACTACTTAAAATGCACCTCTAATTTTCTGTTTGACAAATTCTACAGAAACATTGCAAGTGGAATTGCAAAACTGACATCAAGAACTGACATAAATGCATGAAGGTTGTGCTACAGAGAATGTGGCAAGCAGAGTGATTTTCATCTTATTACAGCAGGAGGAGTGTTGAAAACTCAGACAGAGAGACCATGCACCAAAAGTGTATCCGCATTCACTCATTATCTATTGTTTACACAGAGCCTATTTTTTTTGTCATTGTGGAGTTAGGTGTCATTCAAACAGGGTGTGTTGCTCCATACAGCGTGTAGGGGTGGTTGTTGATGCGTCTGGAACTGCTGGAAGAAGCATGTGGGCAGCTCATGTAACTTCATATAGTTGCAGGAGCTGTGCACCCTCACACACTGTTTTCCTGCAGCTCCAAGTTTTGACATGTGCACACAGACAATCTAGGGCCTCAGATGCACTTGATGATCCATGTCTATATATAGTCTGTGTGTGCCTGTCATACTCGGAGCTGCCGGAAGCAGCGTGTGGGGGCTCACAGCTCCTGCGTCTGCATAGAATTACATGAATTACCCACACTCTTCTCTGCTCTTATGCTATATGGAGAAACACGCCCCATGCAAATGAAGCCTTCCAATAAATACTTTTTGATTTCCCTTAAGGGCTCTGGAATGCACTGTATCGACTTCTGCCCTCTCCCTGCGTTCAGGGGCGGGAGGGGGTGTGACTGTGCATTGAAGTCAATAGTGCTTTCAGCATTTTTGCAGATCGAACTGGACCGGTACACACGCAGTAATGTGCCACGCGTTTGGTTGCGGGCGATAGTACTGTGAATGCAGGGAGCTGGGAGCTGGCTGGAGTGTGATACAATGCGTTCCAGAGCCTGACTGCTCTGGAATGCACTGTTAGGGGTGTGAACCAGCCCTAAAGCAGATCTTCTGTTTATTTATTTAATTTGAAACAACTTGCCCAGCTACTTAAAAAATAAAAAATGCAGCTATTGCTGCAATACTCGCCTCATCTCTAGTGTTGTCCATGGAGAAACTCCCCTCTGCCTTTAGTCCTCTTCTGAACTGAATAACAGCCAGCTTCATTCAGCCCACTTCCTATGAGCCCAAGCAGTCATGGACACACCCTCTTGGGATGCCTCAGCACATCAAACTCAGCTCCCAGTACAATAGCTCAGAGAACTGCGATGACATCTTTACATCAGCACTTCTCTGCAGTATTGAAGACCACCCATCACCACCACCACCACCACCACAGGGAGAAGAGGATCCTGGGAAGACTTTGTCTCATGACCTGCCATAAGACCCCAAGAAAAAATGCATTATGGAAGTTTAAAAAAAAAAAAAGCTGCATTGAGTATATGAGTGGGGAGTGGTTAAAAATAGAGTTCAGCTTTTGCTCAATACATTTATTACAGATATTTATATAGCACCAGCAATGTATGCAGTACCTTACATAGAGAACATCCACATCAGTCCCCACCCTCAAGGAGCTTACAACCTAAAGTCCCTATCTCACATGCATACAAGGCCAATTTAGACAGGAGCCAATAAACCTTCCAGCATGTCTTTGGGGTGTGAGAGGAAACCCACACAAGTACAGGCAGAACATGCAAACTCCAAGCAGTTAGTGTCCTGATCAGGATTCAAACTGAGGACCTCAGTGCTTCAATGTAGAGGTCCTAGCAACTGAGCCACTGTGCCTACATGTGTTATTGATTCATACATATGGTTTGTTAAAGGTGAAACAAAAGAAGGCAATACAACTAACCTGGCAATATCTGGGTTCTGTTTGCACAGTAGAAGGATCTGCTCCGTATTAATTAATATTGCCCAGCAAGGGAAGCAGCAAAGCATTAGAATAAGAATTCCTCTCTGCAGGATTGTTCCCACTCGCTTCAAATTCTTGCTGCCATATGTCTGAAAGAATGAGTATACACATACACAGATATGATAATCGTAGTTAATATTATGCTAGCTAATTATTGGAAGTTGATATAAACTCCAGGCAAACAGCGAAATACACATTTTCAATAGAAGGGAGAGGACTGTTGTCAGGGCAACACTACCAACTCCTAGTAGTGATCTTATAGATTTCAAGGTTACTCAGTTTACTGAGAAGGGAAGTCCTTTGAAATGTCTAATTTTTGCTAGATTTCCTAAAAAAATAAAAAGGACAGTGATATGAAGAAATAGAGAATCCCATTTGTGTGTCAGTTTCATGGATTTTGCCAACAAATTTTCTTGTGCATTTGACAGCGTTGGCATATATTGTGCACAGTTTATCCCAATATTTATGAATTGCCAATATTTAAGAATTTCAGGATATGCTGATATGAGGCTTTAGGCAGAACCCTACAATTAGGGACAGACTTGTGCATGATGAACAAATAAAACAGGATTTGGATTTATACACTTCTGGGACTGACAAGGAAGGGGTCATACCCCTGAAACATAAAGCTGGCCATACACTAGGAGATTTCCAAATGAATTTTCATATGAAAGATCTTTCTTTATTTACCACCCGTTAATGCCATCAGACACTTTATCTACCACCCGTTAATGCCATCAGACACTTGACGAATGTTGATCGAAATTTTGTTTGATTTTTAATGTTCGATTTAGGAACAAATGGAGGTTTACTGAATGAAAATCGCCTTCACTGTTAGAATTTCTTTCGTTCTAGAAAAATCCTGTTCCTTCAACTTTTTTCATCACTACGTTTGAAATCGATCATTGATTCGACCCCATCAACTAATAGAAAGTCGGAAAAATGTTCTTTGGTTCGAAAGATCTTTGTAAAATCTAAGCAGCGTATGGCCAGCTTTAGTCTAATAAAACTAAACAAACTGAACTCTCTGTACCCAAGTTTTTTTGGAGTCAGGACATAGGGACAGTGCCCTTAAAGGGTATTTCCACATGTGTAGCTAAACTGGGATAACACCTATGTTATATTTGTTACATATTTCTCATTCACATAGAATTAATTAAAAATAAATAAATTGCTTAAAACATGTTCAATTCTCAAAGAAAATTGTTTCTTTTTGCTGAATCTCCCTCTGGAATGCAAGGGGGATGGGGAGAGTAGTGTTTATTATAATTAAACCTGTCTGTACTGTGTTGGCAGATCTAATTATCAGATTCCAGTGCAATATTGTTGATAAATGAGGTTTAATAGACTCCAGGAAAGAAGACTCGTAACTCCATGCAAAAAGCTTAACTGTCGCACCTTGAAGAAGTGGTCTTGGGGACTTCTTAAGTTGTGATTGTTTTCTTAGGTGATGCTCAAGTTTCATACAGACCCAGAACAAGTGCAGATGAAAACAGGTGGAAAAAAAGGTGCAGTTGAAAAAGTAGTGCAAGCTCTGAAGAAAACAGGTGCAAAACAGGGGCAAAAAACATGCAATTGAAAAAGTAGTGCAAGCTCTGAAGAAAACAGGTGCAAAACACGTGCAAAAAACATGTGCTGTTGGAAAATTAGTGCAAGCTTTGGGCAAAACATGTGCAGTTGGAAAAGTAGTGCATGCTCAGGTGAAAACAGGGGCACATGTTGAAAGACAGATTTGCACGTAAAAAAAAAATGATCTAGGAGGCTAAAACTGTTGTAATTGCTTTGATAAATTCCCCCCATACTGTATATTGGGGTCTTCTACATTTTGCCTGCGAAAGTGGAAAAAACCTTCAAATTTGTGATAATAGATCAGGTTCCTAGACTGAGACAAAGGGGGGTGATTTACTAAACACTACAGAGGTGTATACATGTTCGTGGTGTGTTTATAAGGTTAGTAAATCAACCCCAAAGTAACAGTTGTATTACTGCTTTGAAGTTTATTGAATTCATAAATGAAATACTTTATCACTGCATGTTCTTAACCATTTGATTTATACTTATTTCTGTGAAATGTGTTTATTTTGTTTTCATTTCAGATAATTATTTGGGCTAAGGCCAAGGGACTTCCCTCTAGAGACTCTCACTGCGTGACTGTGGAGACTGACTCCAGATTGACTGAACTTTTATGAGTAGTCACACCTGCTGCATAATGTTATAACTTTTTGTCTATGTTACATTGTCCTATGCATTTTTTCTTTCTTTTTGTGTCATATCTGGTTCCATGCATTATGTGCTGTGTAAATGTATAGTGTGATTAGCTTGTGGCAGGGCAGGGATGCCTGAAACATTACAGGACTATATTGGCAGCTTATAAGCAACAAATTACACTTTCTGCACTGCAGCCCCCTTTTTCTTATGTATATTTTGGTGATTTTTTTGGAACTTAGTAATAAAAATAATAATAATAATAATAAGAAGAAGAATAGGAATAGGGAAGGAGTTGAGAGGAGCCCTAAGGCTCTTTATATTTCAGCAAGCATTAATTCATAGCTCTTTCTTTTGTTTGGTGGTCTGTATAGTTGATAACAGATTTTGCATATGAAGCTGATGATGCTGTGCATTCTAACAGTAATTTTTACTAAAATAATCACATGACAAAGAGCTTGCACACGAGAGCATTCTAATTCAGGTGTGCCTAGGGCAGCATGGTGCCTAAATATAGCCTTGATGAAGAGACAGCTAGATGCACAAATTAATGAATGGACTGGGCTATGTAACCATGGTATTCCAATATACATATCTGGCTTAGGGGTGAGAAAGTGTATTCTGAAATAAGGTGCATATATAAAAGAAAATACCTGGGACATCAGTGTATCACATCCGGCACTTAATCCAGAGCCGATGTATATGCCAGTTATATTTATGACCTATGTGGAAAAGAGATAGATTGGTGAACCATTTAGACTTACAATGAAGTGGCATTGTAAAAAGTTAGGGCTGTGCAAATTAACGATTAATTTCTCGTTTAATCGTTAATCTTTTTGATCGATTAAAATTTTTTTGATCGATTAATTTTTTTTTAAAAACTCTCTGCACGAGCGCCAGCCAAGGCATTGGCCTATACACATACAGCACAGCAATGAAGTCATACAATGAACTAGGATCACACTAATCTAGCACGTTATTATTCTGAGTTGCCCCACTCAAGCGGCGGCCATATTGAGTGGGGCACATTAATAACGTGCTGGATTACTGTGATCCTAGTTTATTTTATTACTTCATTGCTGTGCTTTATGTGTATAGGCTAATGTAGTTGGATCTGTATGTGCATTATAATTCATCAAAATTAATCAATTAATCGATTAAAAAAATTTCGATTAATCGAACACAAAAATGTTAATCATTACCAGCCCTAACAAAGTGATTACACAAATATAATGGGGTTCTTACAAAAAAAACCATACTGCACTATTGTAATCATATTGCATAATAATACAATGCAATTCTCTTCTTCTCAAAGAAATGTGGTCATAATCCCTGGGTCTGAGTAGCCAATGTAGCCCCTCGACTCCTACATGTAGAGTGCAACTATATAAGCGTGTACTCTGATAAATGCTACAAATGTTCCATAGGAGGTATATACAGTACAGTAATACCTTGGTTTACAAGTAACTTGGTTTGAGAGTGTTTTGCAAGACAAGCAAACATTTCTGAAAAATGTTGCCTTGATATACAAGCAAACGTCTTGCAGTAAGAGCAAAATTTTGTAGAAAAGCGCCACCGAATGAGGCTGAAGCAGTGCGAGCGATGAGTCTGTTTAAGGACAATGCAATGTCACATTGGATAGATTCCTTGTTAAGGTTTCACGAAATGAAAAAGATTCCATTGAGCCGAGAGATAGCGGTGATTTCGTTAGCGATAGTGAAAGTCGTCCTACACAATAATCCTCCTCTCTCTTGTCCCCCTTACACTAGCCACGAAGGTACCAGTAATTGGTTTATTTTTCTTTATATTTTGTACAGTATTATAATACAGTACAGTATTATAATCATTTTTATATGAATATTTTTGGGTTGTGGAACGAATCATCTGAATTTCCATTATTTCCTATGGGGAAATTCGCTTTGATATACAAGTGCTTTGGATTACAAGCATGCTGCCGGAGCAAATTATGCTCGTAAACCAAGGTATCACTGTATAGAGAAATAGAAATTTCATATAAAAGACTATTTCTAAAAATATGGATACATTTGTGCGCCTTGCAGATTTTAGCAATGATGCAATTTCTAAAAAGCCCTGTCCCATTTTTCCTGATGTGTTACTAGAGGTACAGACAGATTTGCTGCCATGATATACAGTATATTGGGGTAGTGAATTAAAATTCAAGTGGGTCTGGTGAATACAATTTTCATTGAGCCAAGGTCCGAATCGGGGTCTGGACAGAACGGTCACTCAGTCCCGTGACCGTACCACAGCCATTTAGGCTGCGTTTACACCAGAAGCTGCACTGCAATGCACAGCTGCTGGTGTGTGTTCCCAGACACAGTGCTAAAGCTCTGATCGTGGTGCATCACACTGTTTATTTTTTTAGAATAGTTTTGTTAGAAATTACACACACCCCTAGGGTGAGGGGGGCATGATCATGGCTAATGCAAGTGATCTGGGTGGCTGTGAAGCCACCTAGATCACTTGTATTTGTAGAAGCGGGCCCTACTTGACATTATTGGTTGCTAGGAATCCAGCAGTCCTAACAGCCAAAGACTGAAACAGAGGGGGGGGCCTGCACTGTGTTATGGCCTTGGAGGCCATCATAGCCACTGTCAGCCAGCCATAACCCAGCACAGGTTGGCAATCATGGTCCAGACAGAACCGCTGCTAGGTCCATGTCCAGACCGCAGTCTGCCATTTAGTGATCCCTGATATACATAAACAGAAAAAGAAGAAAACTAGAGTCTGTACTGATATACCAGTATTATTCAATACACACATATACAAGATCTACCTAAAATTACTATACAAAATGACTGAGACAATGAAGTTGCTTGTAATATCATTATGTCAGCCGATCGTTGACTTTCCGATCCTCTCCCTGCAGAGAGCGGTCACTGTCAGTCACTGCTCCCCACAGGGATTCCCCTCTCCGTTTCTCCAGCACTGACTGGAGGAATGGATGGGGCTGGCAGCTGTCAATCAGCCTCCGGGGTGGATCTCGACAGTCTTGTTAGGATCCATCCCGACAGTGGCACACCTCGGAGCTCTCAGCATATAGCGGGCAATAGCACGCTGTATACTGAGTTTTGGGTCACCTGGAACATCAGTATATGTCCTCTTGTGACCCTGAAAAGAACTATGGCGACAAAAGGTTACCCCATAGTTATCTTTTAAACAAAAAAAAAAGATGAATGGTAAAAAAAAACTCCCAAACAAGTAAATACTTACAGTTGAAGCTAGCATAGCAGAATCCAATTCAATTTTTCCTAAATGGCCACAGAACACAGAACTCACAATCAATACAAGCAGTACCATCATTTGAGATAAGAACTAAAAGAAAATGAAAATGTCAATCAATCATATTTGCTTTAATAAATGCATATTATACAACTGTCAGTCACCCCTCCCTGCAGGGATTACCCCCTCCCCTTCCCGTTCTTCCAGCGCTCAATGGAGGGATAGACAGGAATGTTGGTGCCTAAAAAACTAAGTCTTGCAGTGGGGCTATCCCCGTATTGCAAGGGTCAAGATCTTGCTTTAGTCTAGGGGCTCAAGGGGCTCGCTTAAGTCTTGAGTCTAGGGGCTCAAATAAAGAAGATCTACTAAAATCCCAGAGTTCTTAAGTCAGAGGGTCGCAATAGCAGACAGGCAATTCGTGTTTTCCAAAGGAGGCCAGCATTGGCAAACCCCTATTTCCTTAATGTAAGGTTTTAAAAAAACAAAAACAAATCTAGACATTTGTTTTGTATGCATGTGCATATATTTTTTTCTCATATTCTTAGATTTTGTATATAATTATATCCCCACACCTCAAACACAATTAGGCGCTGGCTCTACAAGCAGTCCGTTCATTGCTCAACATGCAGCCATTGTAGAGAAAAGGGAAGCCTCACTTTAGGATAGAAGCCATTACAGGTGTTTAATGGTCAGTCTGGTGCTAATGCAAAATCTCCTGAACCTCTGCCCTTTAACACATTTTACCCAGTAATGAACTGAGCGAAATGCATTAGTGACAGACAATTCAGGTGATTTTGCCATTTGCACTGGACAGATCAATATACCTAGTGGGGGACATCAAATGGGAAAATTTATTTCACCAACTGAACTTGGACTAACTGTGGGAATGCGTGTAATTCACTCACCTCATAGTTCTCCTTTAAGTACTAGTGTTGTTATAAGTGTGCTTGTAACAAGACTAAAAAAATACCCTTTTTTAAATTCTTACTACCAATTCATTTTTCATGACAAGATTTTGGGGTATACACCTCCTTCTTTAAGTCAAAGTAGTGCTTATACACAGATGTTTAGCAAAATGCCAACATGAATTCAACAATTAAATGACCATCTTTGGACGTTAGAAAGAAGAATGAAAAGTGTATCAGTTTGTTCACACTGAAATTAGGTGGCTTATGTTATGAGTCATTCGATGACCAGCAGATACTTGGTCACTAAAGGAAGAACTCATACACACATACAGTGTATAATACCCCTGCAAATATGGTGCAAATATGGGAGAGCAAGCAAGTGAAAATGTGTAAGACATTTCAATAATTATTTTCAGGGAAACTTAAAGGAGTTATAAAGTCCAAGCCAGAGGCGGCTCTCTAATTAGGCAAATTAGGCGGCCGCCTAATTTGCCTACTAAATTACAGGGCACCTTAGCGCTGCGGCTGCGATCCAGGCCGGACACAATCAGCCTGATTGTGTTCGGCTCGGCCGACCCGCTGTGCCCGATGCAGAGCGTCAGGCACTAGCCTGCCCGACGCTATGGATCAGCCTGCTCAGTGACCTGCTCCCTCCGTGTACCCCCGCCCCACGGCCTCCTGGGACCCCCCTTGACCTCCTGAGACTACACACAGACCACCTGAAACCCCACACAGCCTCCTGAGATCCCCGCACAGCCTCCTGAGACCCAGCAGAGCCATCAATTTTCCATTATGGGCATGACTGGGGCCTAATTTTTAAGTTTCGCCTAAGGCCTCGCAAAGTCTAGAGCCGCCTCTGGTCCAAGCATATACTATCTTGTTATAACATCAGAATTGTAATAGGAATACATACTAGAGTTATTTCAACAACTTCCCGGATTTTTAGTGTGCTTTGGGTCTCTTTCCCTGCTGGTCGATTACTCAAGACTACATAGCCAATTGTGCATTGCCTCCAGCAAGCAATGATAATGTTACATTGTTCAGACAAGTGACAAAAGAATTTGGCAATCATGGTCCAGACAGAACCGCTGCTAGGTCCATGGCCAGACCACAGTCTGCCATTTAGTGATCCCTGATATACATAAACAGAAAAAGAAGAAAACTAGAGTCTGTACTGATATACCAGTATTATTCAATACACACATATACAAGATCTACCTAAAATTACTATACAAAATGACTGAGACAATGAAGTTGCTTGTAATATCATTATGTCAGCCGATCGTTGACTTTCCGATCCTCTCCCTGCAGAGAGCGGTCACTGTCAGTCACATAGGGCTTAGTGAAACCGTGTCACTTCATTGAGGAAGTACATCCTATGGGCATCTTCAATACGTTTACAAACTTCTAGATTTATAAAGTTAATAGGACTAGGAACTTATGCAAATTCATTATAGAAATACATACTTTGTTTTATGTTTTGACTATAGATACCCTTTAACTCTAACAGCTGTTTTTAAAATTTCACAAACTGCAGTTACAAAAAGTCCTTTTTTGAATACTATCATTGCTTAGTGAACACGCCTTCACAAAGAAGTGCTACCTGATCACTGATAATCTGTCAACAACCTGGTGCATTGGTTAGTTAGTCTCATTAATACCTAGCTGGACTTGTTAGCTGTGCAGACAATTACTTTGGGGTAACCCACTCTGGGTATGCATAGAGTTATGTACATTCACAATATTGAACCGACACGGAGTGCATTTATCGTGCAGTACTATCCTTGGTAATCAATCATATTTAGAATATGGCACCCATAAAAATCTGAATGCCACATTCTGTAAAAATACATCAATTGAAGTACATTCTTACCACAGGTATGGCCAACTCAAGCTGCTTCTTTGCCTCATAACAGAATCCATAAGGTACTAGTTGACGAAACAGTCTCTTAATTCCATGAGGTTTGCCTGACAGAGGAGAGGTCTCTTCGGCTTCCGCCTTGTGTCTTGTCATAGATTTTGGAGAATCTCGATGGTAGATGTAAAGTTTTGTAGGACTCCTACACTAGAGACTGTAGTGAAAGGTCCACTGTGCATAATGGCACTGAGCATTTGATCAATGTTTAGCCTGGAGTGGTAAGAGGTTTCACAATGTGCACCTAAAGGGAGGAGGACATGCTGTAATCTGATCATCCAGTAAGACATATCAATTATCTCTCAAAAAAAATAGAAAGGAATTCATAGGAAACAATGTTTGTTATCTAGGAATTTCTTCATTGCTAAAAAAAATATTATTTTAGTCAATGGTAATTCTTGAACTATTTTTACAAGCTACAGCAGTTATTTCACAAGCAAGACATTATATATAAATATTTGCATAGTGTCTTAAAAAAAAAACTTGGAACATTTACATGAAAAGGAAGTCATAGGGGTCTATTCACATAGCTGCCGAAGGATCAGGCCCTAGCTTCGGCCGATCCTTCGGCTAGCTTCGGCCCCAGGATCCCTTCGGTTCAGTACCAGGGACACTGCTAACCAGGGACACTGATCTCCAAACAGCTAACTCTCCCTGGCGCCCCGGGAGTCTCCTGCTCCCGGCCGCCAAGGAGAGAAACACTGCTGTGTCTTTTTTTCTTTATTCTGACACGAGCGATGTCAGAATAGAAAAAAAAAGAAGAAGAATTTTCCCATTGAAAAGCATTGGGACATTACTATTGGCTATTTCAATTTGCAATAGATAATAGTAAACTAGCATTGTACCCACCCTCTGCTGCAGTTCCCCATCAGGTCCATCAGCAGAGGGGACAATGCTAGTTTACTATTGGCTATTGCAAATTGAAATAGCCAATAGTAATGTCAACGGTACCACACAAGCGCTTACTTCACAAGCTGAGAGCTATGGGCATAGATGAGGTGGTGTGTACGTAGAGAACTGGCTACGGGAACGGGTCCAGAGGGTGTCTGTAAATGGCACCTTTTCAGAGTGGGCTAGTGTAATGAGCTGTGTGCCTCAGGGTTCTGTGCTGGGTCTCATATTGTTCAACTTATTTATTAATGACATCGGGGAAGGTGTTAACAGCGATATTTCCGTGTTTGCGGATGATACTAAAATTGGGAGTGTAATAGACACGGACTTAGACATTGTGGCATTACAGGAGGACTTTGATAAAATAGGGGAATGGGCATTAATGTGGCAGATGAGGTTTAATGTTGATAAATGCCAAGTAATGCACTTTGGAATAAAAAAAAAAAAAAAAGGGGAGACGATTTCCTAAGGGACCGTAATATACAGGGGTACAAGTAGTATTCCTAGGAATGAGATTCTATAGGTTGGACTTGATGGACTAATGTCTTTATTCAACCTCAAATACTATGTAACTATGTAACTATGTAAGATCATCTGCAGACTTTCTATGGTCAGATGGAAAAAGCGCTACACATTCCCTCCATCTACGCTAAACTGTGTGGATGGAGGAATCTCCCACTGGGCCAAGCTTCCATATCTAGCTAGTCAGTCCCGCTGGCTCTCAAAATACCTGAACTATCTGATTGGATGCAGGCGGCATTGTTCAGGTATTTTAAGAGCCAGTGGGGCTGATGATGATCAATGGACATCATGCGCCAGATGTTTCTATATGATGACGTATGCTATATACCAGACATTATACGGGATGACATTTGTTTTTCGGTAGATCACCTTGTTCCTTATAAGCCACATTGGATTGGTTATTTGGCTGCTGCCTCCACATGAAAAAGTTGCATTACTACTATATGTAAATTTACCCACAAAGGATGCAGGGTGACTGATAAAGGTGTCTATGTTGTTTGACTGATGAAGGACTGGGCATTTTGATAATATGTCCTTCTAAGCTATATCTGCATGGTGGTCTCTAGCGATTTTTGCCTTGAATGGATTTCTCAGTTGTAATATACCTTGATACAGTATGCACCCTATATGTGGAACCTGATTCATTGATGTCAGGAGAATACAGACATATGACCTGCATATATATATGCATATGGCTTATGACATACATGCAGATAGAGGAAGAGGAATTACAATTCTGAGATCTGAAAAAGGAAACTGGATGACTCCGATTACTAAATAAATTGAATCTACATAATTGTTCATATCAAGAAAATCAAGATGCTTTTATAAGTTTATTGAAATAGAGCCATGATCCCAATAAGGATGCTTTGCTGTGACTTCTACAGTGCTAATGGCTGATAGATAACTTCAATACACATTTGCTAACTAAACGTGAGATTGTAGTCCATCACGGGAGGGAGCTTGGAGCGGTGGCTACTTTACAACAGATACAGGGATCATGGAGAAAAAAAGTAGCCACCCTCCACAAGGAAGGACTGTGTCAGCACCCATTCAGATATGATTTGAGGATCTATAGCCAAGTGATACATACACATACATTTTTGTTAATAGTTAAGGTACTTGAATGCATTTTTAGGATTTAACTCTTGAGTTTAGTGTCAATTTAAAGTATGCAATGTCAGATATCATGTGCATCGCTGGTAGTAAGCATAGCAGCAAAGATCACAGCTAATGTGCTCTCTGGTGGTACCAGAGCAGTAGAAGAGGCTGGCTATGAATTACCCTGAAAGCATCAATTCTAAACTACCCTAGCAATAAAAAGGCCACATATTGCACTGATTTTTTTTAAGGCATGTCAATCAGCATATACAGTATGTTTAGACCTTCAACCTTTCCACTTCTGTCTGGATACACTGAATCGCAATACAGGAAAGAGTTGACAACTTATAGTACAGATGGCCAATTTAAGAGTTAACCTTTTTCCCAAAAATGTTTTAGCACCTTAACACAAAAAAATGTGTTAATCACCGCTTGAAAACAGGTCATAGTAGAAGGACTTGTTTGATTTAATCTGTTTGCTGAAAGTAACCTAGGGCAATTCACATTCCCTGTGTGGGGTTCCAAAACGTGTTCTGTATTTCTTTCAGGTGTAGGAATGGCTTTGTGATTTTTAATGTATGCAAATATGGAATCCTTTGCCTTTTCAGATTACCCCCAGTTTTGTCCCCCCTTCACATAAGGTGGTGTAAAGAGATATAAAGAAGATGCATAATTAGAGCTATTAGAAGTTAATAAGAGATGACAATGTAATGGAATAATATAAATAGAATAAGGGGATAGATAGGAAGAAGGAGAAGTTGTAGGAATGGCAAATGTTAGTCACAAACAGGGCTGGATTGACCATTACACAAAATAAGCACATGCTTAGGGCACCAACGGAAGGGGATAACACAAACATTTTTCTCCTAGCTGACGCCCATTTTTAAACAAGGTTCACATATCCTCTTTGCCCCTTTGCACTGAGCTAACTGATCCCACCCTCCTCCTCAACAGAGGTATGCTTATATACTTACCAAGACATTTCACACTGCAACTCCTCTCTCTCCAGGCCTCGCAGGTGCATTACACTTCTTTGGGTCTCCTCTGTCTTTGTCTGTCTTTGTCTCCCAGCCAGGAGATGAAAGTAGATGAGCCCTATAACCCTCTTAATCATTTATGAAGATTTGATGTGCAGTCTGCCTAGAACCACCAACTCTTCATGACTGACATCCACCCACCAAACCATTTTGATATTTTTATCATTTTGATGCACTGTTTTCATCAGGGCTGAGGGCACTTTAGGCTCCGTGTACCAGGGAGTATTCGTTTTTGCGTGTTTGTGCGCACGGGTTCAGCTTGCTTTTTTGCATGTTTATGCACTTTTTTCACATTTTCTTTGCGTGTATGCGTTTTGACATTGCGGTCAATGGATGAATGCGTACAAACGCACAAAAACAGAAAATGTGCAACATGCTTCTGTCACAGGTTTCCTGACGTTACCATTGAAGTATATGGGGTAAAAATGAGCTGCAAACTGCTAAAAGTATCTCATGTAGCAGTTTTGCTGCTGGCATTTTGCTGCTCAGGTGTGAACAGGGGCCATTCAAAATCATGGGATTTCTTGGGTTCAGTGTTTTGAAGCACTTTTTCTACTGCTCAAAAATTCCTAGATGTGAACCAGGCCTAAGAGAAGAACTGAAGCAGGGTGGTGTGACTTTTTACTTTTTAGGAAGCTACAGTATGTACAACACCCTGACACCCCCTTTCCCAATCCAACCAGTCATGATCAGCTTGCATTGCACTAAGAAACACAGTAGCTAAAAATTAACAATTAAGGATGATGAAAGTTATAGCCATAAAATATAAAAAAAGACATACAGGCATGTTAAAGCTAGCTCCCAGGATATTTTATTGTTTCTGGGTGGTATATCATCTAGATCAGTGCTCCCCAACCTTTTTATCGCCGCGGACCGGTCAACGTTTGATAATTTTACCGTGGCCCGCTGAGGGGGGGACGTTGATTGTTTATATTTTAGATTGTTTTGATTTAATAATTTTAATTAAATTGTATCTAAACATGCCTCAAAATAAAATACAGTTACACCAAAAAATGAAAGCGTTGGAATTCTTCACCTATTCCACCACCGAAAAACTGGGCGAGATTACGTGAAAATGTGTGACCACGTCACTGGTCACACATTCTAACGTAGTCTCAAACTGTGATAGAACAGAGGACTGTCTGTAATCATTTAATCAGAGAAATAGATTATAATAGGGAACATTACAGTGTAATATTCCCCATTATAATCCACATGTCTAATTACATTAAATAGCAGTACACAACAGAGAAATAGATTATAATAGGGAACATTACAGTGGTGTAATATTCCCCATTATAATCCACATGTCTAAATATATGAAGCGTCCATATTAAAGGACAATTAAGTGAGGCAGCGATAAATGGCTGGAGAGACTCTGAATCAATAAAGATAACAAAAAAAGTCATCATAATTTTACTGTGTGGGCTCTTCTCATCTTCCCTTCTCAGATGTGTGATTAATACAAACGCGCTGCTATTATTCGCTCATTTCAGACTGCGGTCCAGAAGCTTATTGGTCATTAATTCTTTTAGGCGAGTGAGTGAGAGAGCGAGAGAGAGCGAGAGAGAGCGAGAGAGAGACGCTGTGATAATGGCCGGCTTCTGAGCTTAAAGTGAACCGGTACTCCATTTTAAATGTATTAAAGCCCAGTAGAGATCACAGGATGTCTGCTCTGACATTGGGGAGCCAACAAAACCTCTGCTTTGCCCCTCTCTGGTTTGGTTTCACTTTTTGGGGACTGGACTTAGCCCTAACTTTTTGGCATAGGTGTACCGAATACTGTCTAATGAGATTGCCTTTACAGGCCCCGAGGAAGCCCCAGTGGACAATGGATTGTTAATTAGGGGGTGCAGATTTGATGCAGCCTGGCACTAGGATTAACACAACAGATAGAATAAAGAACTGTTAAGACCCATGTCAGTTTTTTTTTCTTTTCACCTCCGTGGTACCGAGCAGAATAGAAAATAGTGAAAAAAGTAGGAAAAAAAAAGTAAAAAAAAAAAAGTAAAAAAAATATTTATAAAAATGTAAATAAATATTACATTTAACAAAATAAATGACAGTGACAGCTAGCTCCGACCAACTCTTTCCTATTTGGCCGGGACCTGCTAGAGTCCTCTAGCAGGTCCTGGCCAATGAATAACAACTGGGCGGAGCTGGCCATGACGTCACGGCCTGCTCGGCCCAGTTGTTATTGTTTAGTGACAAATCAGCATCCCCAGGTCATTTGGGGACGCTGATCTGGCATTACAACTGGCCTAGCTTCGGGTGTCACTTCGGCTCAGTTGAGACGAAGCATATGCCTTTGGCTCTCCTGAGCCGCTCGGCCTCCTTCGGCTGCTGTACGGGCTATAGTGAATAGTCTGTACAGCAGCCCTTCGGTTTGACTGAACCAAAGGGCTCCAGTGGCCCGAAGAGACCCGAAGGATAACCCAAAGCTATGACTGGATCCTTCAGCTCCTTTGTGAATAACCCCCTAAATGTTAATGCATTGAGACCAATATGCTGGAATGTATAGAACATTCTTTTTGAGCACTCAGCGATTTTTTGCTAGTTCCATGTTCTTCATAGACATTGTGTTGTCAGTGTAAGCCAAATGTCCTGTGTACACAGGCTTTTGTTCAAGTCAGAACTGCTTTTATTCCCATAAATTTCAATGGGAATGCAGAAGCAACTTGCTGCAGCTTTTAAGGGAATTCAGAAGCTCCCCAAATTGATCTCAAATGCAAGGTAAATGCACTTGAAAGCGCTGTTCCCTTGCCAATCCAACCCCAAAATGGCATTGAACCAATGGTTGATATTGGACAGGGTCTTCTTATTTGGTGTGCTCTTTCTGTGCTCCACCCCAATATGTACTTTCCAGCACAGTCCACTCCTAACTAAATGTCCATTGGTATGTATTTGATGATGATGATGTCATAAAAAAATTGGAAACTCTTTCCTTTGATTCTGTGTTTAAACAACTGATGTGCTGATTAAAGATGAAAGGAAGACAAAGCAATCATCCACCTGTTGCCCAAATGTTGCCTCCTCACTACTTTCATATTGCTTGCATACTAATTACAGTTACTAATAAATCTCAATGTTATTACTTTTTTGTTAGACTTTTTCCAAGTGGTCACGTAATTCACGTAACTGCAAAGCGCTAGCATGTCTGTTTATGTGGTGGGTGGGTATGGTCGACAATGCCTTAGAGCTATGAATGATGATGGCCCTGCACAGACACACTCACTAGAGCTTTGCGGTCACTGAACCACTTGGAAAAAAGGCATTTGCATTGTGATTTATTAGTATTTGTGCACAGGAAATATAAGAGCAGTGGGGAGTCAACATTCAAAAGGTGTGTGACCAGTGCCGGATTTACTCTCTCTGCTGCCCCAAGGCAGAGTTCCTCAATTACCCGAAGCAGGGCTAAATGTAGAAGAAAACTACTTGCCCGGCGGCTGTGCTGCCCCTCTACTCCCTGCTGCTCCAAGGCCGGGCCTCGGTGGCCTTGTGGGAAATCCGGCCCTGTGTGTGACTGTTGGGGATGAGTTCCGGGAATTTTTGCTTGTTTGGAGGTTTGACGAACGGCCAATCTAAATGGGTGTTTAGCTGAGCCGAAGCTCCCTTGTGGATTCCAAGAGTGAACCCAATGCAAAAAAAGCAAGAACAAAGTGAAAATCCATCAGCACTTTGGCCTGGTGGTTGTGGGGGTCTGCGGGCAGCGGGTTTTTTTTTTAATGGTATCTTGAAGCCCCAAGTTAGTTTGAGATATCCCCAGTGATGTCACTGACCAAGGGTCTAGTATGGAATTCGGGCCACCCCGATTTTTTTTAATTTTTGCATGGGGCCCCCCTTGAAATCCATACTGAACCCACATCAAGGATAATGGTCTGGTATGGCTTTTTAGGGGAACCTCATGCCATCTTTGTATGGCGTCACACCTTAACATCTATACCAGACCCTCCTCTAGAATAAGGGTCAGGTATAGATAAAGGGAATCTCCAGCTGCTTGGTTTGCAAACAAAAGCAGTCAGTCGGGTGCTGTCATGTACCAGCAATTTAAATGACATTTTTTCTTCGTTATTGTCAGTTTTGCTGTAGTAGGTTGTAAACAATACAGATGTGCCGAAGGCAGATTCAGGGCATCCATTAAGCATATTATTTAAAGGAATTGTGCATTTTTAAAGTTGCCCTCTAAGCTATTCCCCACCAAATGGAGTTTTTTCAATTTATTTTGCTTCGGTTCATGTCCTCCAGATCAATGGCCAGCTCCCCATGCCATTTTTTTAAATAATCTCTTGCATATTAGCCTGGAAAATAGGCATTCATGATTTCTACGTTTGGCTCTCATTGAATTCAAAGGGTTCAGATTCGACATCTGAATTTAGGTAAAATTCGACTAACCCGCCCCGAACCGAAACCAATCACATTCGGCTCATCACTAGTGACTGTATTGTCTTTCCTTCTATTTTAAATGGTCCATTTTATTCATATAACACTGAAGTGACTTTAGAGGTATCAGATACATGTAGGGAGATATTAGGCAATAATCCCTGTAAATTGTGTGGAAAAAAACATTCTTTAAAAAGACAAAATGACTACCCCCATGTAGAGCCACTGAATTGATTGTGTCCATCTGCCCTGTTCCATCTTGCACCAGGACCCAAGTGACGCCAACATACCAAATAATAGTTTAAACAGGCTTTATTAAAGGGAGTGAAACCCTGTGAAAGAAGGTGGTCAACAAATCCATACAATGCAATGTCAAACAATTCCTGCTGTGACAATGCTATTGGCATAACACTGGCCTAGCTATGAAAAAAGGCCCCGTCTACCCTACTTTACTGGTCAAAGGGACTAAATATACTGCAATATACTGCAATACAGTACTGCTGGCACTGGGGCCCTTTCCATATGGTGGAGTGCTCACCCCTCCCTTCTGAGGGTATTTGTAATCCCAAGTTAGGCAAACAGGCAGAAGCAAAAGGCCATAGGCTTCTCATCATGGTCTGTGTGAAAAGAGGAAAAACTAAGGTTGTTAACATATTTTCTTTCCAGGTTGAATGCAATATCGGAGAAATGCTGCATTATGGCGCTGAGGAGCAAATTAATACTTAAATATGTATTTCCTATGCTCCTTAGCTCCATTTAGTTTCCAATAATGCTGTATTTACCCGATCTTACATTCAGCTTGGAAATAAAATATGCTAATAATGTTGGTTTTTCCCTCTATTCTCAGAGAACAAATGTGCATGCAATTTCACAGGGCAAATGGCTATGTGAATTGTTTATCAATACATTCCTAACTGTAGGTTGATGGAGATGTAGTGCTGCACTCAGGACCGGATTTACTCTCTCTGCTGCCCCAAGGCCAGGTTCCTCAATGCGCCCCCCTAACCGCCAACCCCCTTCATGGAGAATGGCAGACCTGCAGGCTGCATACAAGTGATCTCGGCAAAATTGCCGAGATCACATGTACAAATTAAGCAGCGGCTTCCCCGCTGTACATTTAGCTCTGCTTGCCCAAAGCAAGGCTAAATATAGAAAACAACTACCCGCCCGGCACCCGGAAGGGCATGTCCCGGGCGTCGGGATAAAGGAATCTAGCACCCCTGCTGCCCCTCTACTCCCTGCTGCCCCAAGGGCGGGCCTTGGTTGGCCTTGTGGGAAATCCGACCCTAGCTGCACTGGATAGTTGTTTTTGGACACCAGAACAAGCAACAATTTTAGATCAAAGGGGGTTAATAATGTACTAAAACTTTTGAGGCAATGCAAGAATGCATTTTTCATTGTTGTATGCATATGTATGTGAACTTAAACTAAATATATCTGCCAATGTGTTTTTGTTTGTGTAAAAAGCGGATTGTGGCTGGCTTTGGAGCACTACATGTGGGCAACACATGTTGCTCTAGGTGTAACAGAAAAAAATGCATTTTATTACAGTTGATGCTTTTTTACCCCAAACTGAGTGGAATAAATAGGATATATGTCATTACATTTATTTTTTTTCATGTTTTTGTGATAAATGGTTATGTGAGTTAACAAACCATTTAAAAGTATGAGAGTCATATAACTAAGAACCTACATGCACAATGCAAGCATTTTAACGGCAGTGCTTTATACTAATCTGTCCTCAATTCAACAGAACTGAACCTTTTCAAAAACTTTCAGGCCTAGAGCAGACATTGCATGGCCTGACTGACCAAGCACTGGAGGCACAGCAGCAGGAGGAAAAGGAGAAATTGCTGCTATCCAAGGGTCTTCAGGATACTTTGCCTACTGCCTCCTTCCTTGGGAGGCAGAGGCAGCAGAAGGCAAAGGAGGAATATGAGGGGGAGGATTGGAGTATTGGCAGTGAAGAGGAGGAGAAAATGGGGCAGGTTTTGAGGGGGACGTTTCACCTCTTTCAAATTCTGGGAGTTGTATGTGGGTGGGGTGAGAATTTGAGGACAGTGTTTTCCTTAGTTACACCAAGGTCATGTGGCCAGTGAAGTCTTTTATCCTTTGCCTACTGCCTACATCTTTGGGAGGCAGAGGCAGCAGAAGGCAAAGGAGGAATATGAGGGGGAGGGTTAGAGTGCTGGCAGTGAGGAGAAAACGGGGCAAGCTTTCTAAGGGATGTATCCCCTCTTCCAAATTGTGGGAGTTGTACGTGGGTGGGGTGAGATTGTTGAAGACAGTAGGGTCTATTCACTAAGCTGCCGTAGGCAGCCGAGTGAATGACCGACCTGAAGTGAAGTGAGCCGAACACTGTTCGGCTATTCACTTCAGGCTGGTAGGCTGATTTCAGCCGTATATCGGCTGAAATCAGCCGTACATCGGCTTGCTTCGCATGGCTTCGGGTCAGCTGACCCGAAGTGCAGAAGGAGTTCGACTCAGCCGATCCAACATCTGGATCGGCTGAGCCGAACCTCCGGCAGGCTACTCACTGCTGTTCGGCAACCAATCGTCTTCTCTTTCTCATTTTATAAAGTCTAACTGAACAAACTGAAGAAAGGAGCTTGCTGATTGTCGTGGGTGCCAGATTCTGTCTGCTCCAGTTTTGATATATTGCCCCCACTATGTAGCACTAAAAGAAGCGCCTGAACCATTTTCTGTTTCAAAATTTTTATTACATTTTTCAGAAAATGTAGCAGTCAAAACAAATGAGCACTTGGCTGAAGGACAATAATGCATACTTTTAAAGGAGAACTATGAGGTGAGTGCTTTTCACTCACCTCATAGTTCTAGCCGACCTGTGACAATGAGACTGTCACAGGTCGGCTCAGTAGCGCTGTGGTCGGTGAGCGCTGTGAGTGGCCGGCGTCTCCTCCCACACCGCTCAGCCTGCTATCACAGTCCGGCAGAGCTGTGTGTGGGCGGAGACAGACCGCGCTGTCACAGTAGGCTGAGCTCTCCTCCCTGCACCGCCACGCCCAGCCTCCTGCGTGTCAGAGAGGATTGTGAGTGTGTGGGCCATTCACGAGCTAGGATAGGGTACATATGCTGGAAGGAATTAACATGTGCTCAGTTTTGGGCCAGCCATGGATTAGTTTAGGTTGGGGTGCTGTCCAGCCTGCCAACTAGGCTAGGCTTGGGAGTGGGCAGATGCTGAAGTGCAGGAAAAGTTTTCCTGGGCCTCACGTATGGAGGAGGCCTGTGTTCCCAGATAGCAAGGATAACTTGCCACAAACGTGTGGCAGGGTTAAATTGTAACTCTTGTTAACTTTCTGCACACATTCCTGGCAAGTTGTAGACTTGCAGAACACTTGCAGTACAAGTTCTAGTTGACACTTTTTGAATTTGTAGCAAATTTGCTTGGCAGGTATACAGCAAGAGTCCAGCAGGTCTTAGCAAGAGCTCTGCAAGTGTACAGCTAGGCATTAGGGAAGAAGGATGCAAGAAGGAGCAGAAGAAGGAGCATGTCTAGGACAACCATCTCGTGGGAGATAATTTAGCATAAATCTCCAAGGTGGACCTAATGAGTTGGAGACAACCCCAATAGAGAGATTGAAAAACAAGGAGGAAAAGAGGGTGCAAGAAGTATCCTGCACCAACACAGTTAGGAGTGGGAAGACACCCACCCCATATTGGTGGAGCAACACTGGAAAAGCAATGTGGCAAATAGAGCTATCCACAAGGACACCCAGCAATGTCACTAGAATCTGGCAGGGAAACCCCCTACAGTATTTACCTACCTGATTAAGGACATGGGAATGCAAGTGTCGGGACTTGTACTATCTGACCAGGGGGGTGTCGGGATGCAACGTGAGCTCTCTGCTGAAAAGGGAACACCAAGCCCTCCAGCAATGATAAAGCATGCCCAAGTGCACAAATTCATCTCTAGAATGGAGATGACAGAATGGAGACGCCCAGATGGGAAAAAAACAGTACCTCTAAAGAGAACCATATAGTTGAGAGTAACATCCTCAATTTCATCCAGCATTGAAACCATATCAGTAGCCTTGTTATAGGGAGAACTCCCAAGCCTTCCTATAGGAGCAGGTGTAAAGAACCAAAGCGACGTCAGAGTCCATGTCAAGGGACCTACTCACAGCAAGACCCCCAAAGAGGCAACCAACTGTTCTGGGGAAACAGATTTGATTCTCAGATATGAGGACAGTCCTGAGACACGAGTCCTCCTATGATGGAGGGAAGAAAACAGCCAATAGCTAAAAGGTTGAGGGTGCATTGTGCTTCAGCAAGGATCCAAGCTGGTTAGCCTCACTTGTCGGTGACTGGTAGTTACCAACATAAAACATCTGTAAGTCTCTAACTAGTGGCAACTTGCAGGAGTTGGACACTTCGAGAGAATTGTGGCTATCAGAGTCCAGAAAATGAACTCTTTTCAAGTAAGGTTGCCTAAGCATCGGTGTTGCCAAGAAAAAAGGCACTGGGATGGACATAAGGTTCAGTGCTGTCAACAACTACAAGTGCCATTAAAGGATACTTAGTGGTCAGGACTCTGCTAGAGGAGGGAGCAGTGTAAACTGGTCCCAATCGACTCTGTAACTTAGAAGGTCACTCTGGGAGAGAGAATACTGAAAATCAGCATAATCCAAGGATAAAGAATTTCCATGAGGAACACCTCCCAACTACAACGCTGGCCATACACTGTTCTATTTTATTTTATGGAAAACAAATAGTCAGACAATGCCCCCCCCCCCTGCAACTGCTGCCACTGATAGGGCGAGGGGATGCTGGTCACAGTTTTGAGTGGGCTTGGTTGAACTCTAATTGTAAGCACTCCAGAATCAGGAAAAGAAACACATAAAGCAAATTATATGCTGATATGCACAACAATGAAATCATGAAAAAATGTACAGATCCATGCAATTTACAATTTACACTTAAATTATTTTGTTATTGTAAACATGACAAAGGAAAATTGAAAACATTTACAGCAACAGAAAGGAACCTATGTCTCCCAATCACCCCTTAGGGGTATCTGCCTGCTCTTTATGTACCTGTATATAGCCTGGTTTTATGATTCCTATTCTGGCTAGGATTGCTATACTTAAGTGAATGCCTGTGCCCTCTACTGGCAACAATTAGGCAGTGCAGGGAGCCAGGCTGCCTTTAATATTACTAAGTTGCAAGTACAAGCACAATATCAATGCCATAGCAAAATGTTTCTGGCTTTCCTTGTAAGTTTTGAAACAAGTTTGAATCCCTGGTCTAGTCACTGGTCCCTATTAATATTCTTCCTACAATCTGCCTTGATCTCCTGCATGAAGAGCATCTGCCCAGACCTATGTCTGTCATTCAGCTTTGCCTAAACACTGCCTGCCCTGCCCTGCCCTGGGCCAGTTTATGAAACATGCTCTTGCCTGACAATCACTTCAAACCTCTTTGCAGCTATACTCACAAATACAAAGCACTCTTTCAACTTTGCACCTCTTGGCAGCCCACCCTACAGGTAACACAGGTGAAGTTTGAACAAAAAAACAAAACAACTACAGCATTATTATCTAAAACAAATAATTAGAAAATGTGAATATATAGAAATATGTTCCAGATACAAGAGACAGGATGTAGTACAAGAACAAAACAAAGCTGCTTTCAAAATAAACAAATTCAGCTATTGCTGCAATACTTGCCTTGTCTCCAGTGTTGTCCATGGAGAAACTCCCCTCTGCCTTCTGTCCTCTTCTGAACTGAATAACAGCCAGCTTCATTCAGCCACTTCCTGTGAGCCCAAGCAGTCATGGACACACCCCCTTGGGATGCCTCAGCACATCAACCTTGTCTCACAGTACAATAGCTTAGAGAACTGCAATGACATCTTTACATGAGCACTTCTCTACAGTATTGAAGACCACCCATCACCACCACAGGGAGCAAAGGATCCTGGGAAGACTTTAAGATGTCTCGTGACCTGCGACAATATCCACCCAAAAAAATGCATTATGGAATTTTTTTTTTTTTTAAAGCTGCATTGAGTGTGTGTTTTGGGGAGGGGAGGGGTTAAAAAAACTGGAGTTCAGCTTTAGTTCAGATCATTTATTACAGGTATTTATATAGCACCAGCAATTTACATACACAACATCCACATCAGTCCCCTCCCTCAAAGAGCTTACAATCTAAGGTCCGTATCTCACATGCATACAGGGCTGATTTAGACAGGAGCCAAATAACCTTCCAGCCTGTCTGGAGTATGAGAGGAAGTCCACTCAAGCACAGGGAGAACATCATGCAGACAGTGTACTGCCCAGGATTCAAACCGGGGACCCCCAGTGCTGCAAGGGGGCTACTCCCTTGCCACTCTGCTGGGGGGGCCCCTCTGCTGTCTACATGCATTGTTGTTTCATGCATATTGTTAGTTAAAGGTGAAAAAGCAGAAGGCAATACCACTAACCTGGCGATATCTGGGTTCTGTTTGCACAGTAGAAGGATCTGCTCCGTATTAATTAATATTGCCCAGCAAGGGAAGCAGCAATTAGCATTCTAATTCAGGTGTGCCTAGGGCAGCACGGTGCCTAAATATAGTTTTGATGGAGAGACAGCTAGATGAACAAATTATTGAATGGACTGGGCTAGGCAACCATGGTATTCCAATGCACACACCTGGCTTAGTGCTCAAAAAGAGTATTTGCAAATAAGGTGCAAAAAAAAAATGTATATAAAAAAAATACCTGGGACATCAGTGTATCACATCTATAACTCAATCCAGAGCCGATTGATATGCCAGTTATATTTATGACCTGTATGGAAAAGAGATAGAGTGGTGAACCATTTAGAATTATACAGTACAATGAAGTATCATTGTAAAAAGTGTTACACAAATATAATGGGGTTCTTACAACAAAAAAAAACCCATACTGCACTTTTGTAATCATATTGCATAATAATACAATGCAATTCTCAAAGAAGTGAGAACATAATCCCTGTATCGGGGTAGCCAATGTAACCCAGGGACGTGCAGTTAAGGGAGGCAGGTAAGGCAGAGCCTCACCTAGTATTATGGAGGAAAAAGCTGTTAGCTTCAAGTCTGAAGCTGACAGCTTTTTCTCTTTTTCTTCATTCAGATCGGCTTCTATCTGGTTACACAGCAGGGAAAGCCTCCCTGCTGTGTAACCTGTCATGGATGGAGCGCTGCCTCTTAGTTACAGGTAGCGCTGCATCCAGCTTTTGACATGTAGTGAGGTTACAGAGCAGCGGGCTTCCCCACTGCTTGTGTAACCTAACTTTTGAGGCAAGAGCTGTCACATCCTCTACTCTTTGTTAGAGACATAAGCTCTGAGGATGGCTTGGACCAAAAAACATACATGCTGGGGGCAAGGGTGGGGAATACCTCACCCGGAACCAGAGGTACCGCACGTCACTGATGTAACCCCCGACTCCTACATGTAGACTGTATAATAATAATAATATTAGCGTGTACTCTGATAAATGCTACAAATGCTCCATAGGAGGTATATACAGTATAGAGAAATAGAAATTTCATATCAAAGATTATTTCTAAAAATATGGATGAATTTGTGTGCCTTGCCTTGCAGATTTGAGCAATGATGTATTTTCTAAAAAGCCCTGTCCCATTTTTCCTGATGTGTTAGTAGAGGCACGGGTAGATATACTGCCATGATATATATCGGGGTAGTGAATTAAAATTCATGCAGTTCCGGTTAATAAAATTTTAATTGAGCCAAGGTCCGAATCGGGGTCTGGACAGAATGGTCACTCAGTATGTGCATGTTCATTGGAATCAGATGGGAGGCAGGGTTGGTTTTTAAATTTTTTGTATATTTTTCTTTTATAATTTTTTACTTTTTTATTACCTTTTTTTTTTTAACTTAACTTTTGCCATCACAAAAGGGTTAACTAGTCCCTATGTGACAGCATTTGGAGGTGACAGGTTTTCTTTATGGAGACCTCTGGGATCTATTAGACCTCTGATGTCTTTCCTTCCCTTCAATACACATCATCAAGGAATGTGCTTGAAAATCTGTATACCTGGCACTTCAGTTTCTCACAACAGAATTATGAAACACAGAGAGCAGTGCTTCATGCTTTAGTGACCACAGAGCAGATCGGGGAACAGATGTTTCCTAGTCTGCTCCTGCTCTCCATCCTGACATTGTGCGCTATGGTCCAAGGCCCCCCAGAGGAGCGAGGGATTTGAAAACCACACTGTGAGGGCGGGCATGATCGTGGCTAATACAAGTGATCTGGGTGGTTTTAAAGCCACCCAGATCACTTGTAATTGTAGCAGCCGGCACTGGCTGATATTATTGGTTGCTAGGAAGCCAACAGTCCTAGCAGCCAAAGACTGAAACAGAGGGGGGGCCTGCACTGTGTTATGGCCTTGGAGGCCTTCGTATCCACTGTCAGCCAGCCGTAACCTAGCGCCCGGTCCAGACAGAACCTTCAGCTAGGTCCGTGTCCAGACCACAGGTGCGTGTGTGGGGGTATTTTTTCATGTGTATGGGGGGTGTATTATTTTATGTGCAGGGATAGGTTT
>NW_017306994.1:664323-678242 GCF_000935625.1 Nanorana parkeri
TGATTGCATGTAATATTCTAATTTTCTGAGATTGTGGATCTGGGTTTTCATGAGCTGTAAGCCATAATCATCACAAATATCACAAATCACGGCTTGAACTATCTTGCTTTGCATGTAATGAGTCTATCTCATATATTAGTTTCACCTTTTAAGTTGCATTAGTGAAATAAATGAACTTTTGCACAATATTCTAATTATTCGAGTTTCACCTGTATCTCTGTCTCAGTGGTGTCACATTTTGGTGTCACCCCCCTCTGAAAAGTCGGGCGCTCGGTCATGGACCGAACGCCCGACAGTATCAGGAGAGAGGAGGGGACCCGGCGGCACACCTTATCCCGCCGGGTGACTGTCCCCTCCTCTCTCTGCCGGCGTCCATCACCAAGATGGCCGCCAGCAGGTATCAGCACGCTGACGCGCGTGCGCGATGACGTCATCGCGCACGCGCGTGGTAACGTCACACGCATGCGCAGTGACGTCTTGGCGGGGTGACACTCGGTTCCCGCTCCGGGTGTCACCCAGCCTCGGGACGCCCCTGCTCTGTCTCACGGGGTTTTCATAGGTGTCTAGCTGCAAGGTAACCTCGCTCCACAATGCGGACATTTCTTGTATAAATTCTGGACTGTTAATTGTTTCTTTTTAATTTGTTGTGCCTAGTGGAGTTGAGTCATCTCCACGAACCGCGGCTGCCAGGGGCAGACGGTTGTGTGACCCCGTGATTACTTTTTAGCAAGAGGTTCAGGGCATCCTGAACAACAGCGAGCACTGTAATCACTGTGTGTGTGGTCAAGTCTGTGACTCTCTTAAGACTGTGTCGCCCCAAGATAGTTGAAAAGGACTAACCGGGTGTGTGATAGGGCAGATTGCCAAGACAAGTCTGTGACTCAGACTGTGTGTCGCCCCAGGATAGTTGAAACAGGACTAACCGGTTGTTTGGGAGAACAGAGTGGCAAGAGGTGTCTCGTTATCTTAGAAAAGCACTGGCCAGCGTAGGAATTGTGACATATTTTTATGATGGGTAATTTGGGCAGTAAAGAATGGACTTCTAGGTCCAAATTAACACCAATATTTAAGTCCAGTAAGAAAGATGTTCCAGGCGGTTGTGTAACTGCCTGTGAACATATGGCTAGGATCTATGGACCTGAGTATGTTCTGCCAATACCCCTAATATATCAGTGGACACAGCAATGGCTCAACCCCATGCCAAAAGAAGGTACATTGAACCCTAGCGCATGGAAAAATTGCTTTCAGAAAACAGTGCACAAATTGCAGAATATAAATTGTTTCCAGTAGTCACTCTGTGGCTAACCGAGAGTGAGAACCTAGAGAATAAAGGAGTAGATAAATACCAGACAAATAATGGAATATTTTACTACATACCAGATGAGCCTAAGAAACTGCGTCCTCCCTCATATGCCACTCTAGTGGGAGCAGTTTTTTAAATTCAAATACAGCTTCTACTGCCTCAGTGGGACTGCAGGTCTCAGCAATATCACAGGCACCACTCTTAAGTCCCCTAGTGGAGAGCCCTGCAGCAAACACCTGTCCCTATTCAGCAACAAAAGAAAGATATGATCATAGAATTTTGTAAAAAATATGAGTATTGTAACAAGTCTGATTTAAAAGCTAGGTGTCACAACAGGGGGATAAAATGTATTCAGGGCAGAAGGACTTAAGATGACTTAAGACTGTTATTGGGTAAGGATGATTATTACAAAGAAAAGTGTCCAAACCTAAGCAAGTTGAGTGTGAATCAGTTGGAGGAGGAGTGCAATAAGTATAAGCTACCTGCTCCTAGAAATAGAAATGAGTCTGTTACTAGCCTTTGGATGGATCAAGAAGGAATGGTTAGAAGGAGTAGACATAACCGAGAGAAACAGGAAAGTGAACAAAGGTCAGATAGTGAAAGCGAGGAAGAAAAGGAACCAGAACAGGGTGCCACTTTTATAGGGCCGGTAAGACAGCAAATTGTCATGAAAACACAAGCGGGTGGACAGCCCACTCAAGAGGCAGTGATAAGGTGGCACGAGCCTTTTTCCCCTTGTGAAATAAAATCCATTCTAGAAGGGTTACCAGATCCCAAGGAAAGACCTCTCTTTATTTGGGGAAAAAATTTAAATTGTTCAAACCAGTAGTGAAGGAAGTGCAGCCGATATGAAGGTTATCTTAATAAAAGCACTGGGATCAGCAATGGCCTCCCACCTGATGAAGGAAAGTGATATAACAGATGAGCAAGCTAAAGACAGAGAAGGTGGGGCACAGAATTCTGTGATAAAATTATAAATGGCCTTAAGAAGGTCTATGGCACAACACATCATGTAGACTTTATTACAATGGCCCAAGGTAAAAACGAGGAGACTGCCGCCTATTATAAAAGGTTATGGCAAGCAGCAGAAGATGCGGGTATAGACTTAAACTTTACTGCTAGACCCCCATCCGCACAAGTGCTCCTTTTTAATACCAGATTTCTAGATGGGTTGCGCCCAGACATTAAGAAAAGACTTTTAACATCACGTCCAGCGGCATCCACTATGGATGCAAGCACCCTCTTGCCTGTAGCTCGAGGCATAGAGGTACAAATGATGGAAGAAAAACAGCACCCCAAAGTTATGGCAGCAGGACCTCTATACAATGGTGCATGTCAGCAGAGCCAGGGGGAACGCCCCAACAACAAACCGTGCTACAAGTGCGACAAATTTGGTAATTTTGCTCGCAGCTGCTGCTTTCCAAACCGAGAGCAGCAGCAGGACAGACAAGTGTCAGATAGGCAGACACCAGCCTATGTATCTAGCCACTAGGAAAATGGCAAGCCGGTGTCAGATGAAGAGAAGGGCAGGGATGCTATACTAAAGGTGTTAATTGAGGAATTGCCCTTCCCTGGGGGAAAGCAAGCGCAGTCTATATTTGACTGCCTTGTAGACACCAGTGCAGAAAACACTGTTCAATCAGTGGGTCTCTCAGAAGGTAGCATCCCTCTTAACCCCCTCACGAATAACGACGTACATTGTACGTCGCTAGCATCGGGGCTGTTTAAACAGACTCCCGGCGACACTCTGTTTAAACTTGTAAAGCCGGCTGTCGCTAGAACGCTTCTACGGCCCGTTAAAGGTGTGTGTGTGTGTCCGCCCGACACCCCTGCCTTGCTTCCCGGGCTCCGTTGCCCCTCCTACGGGCCCGGGACTGGCTTCTCTGGTGTTGGCTGGGAGCTGGGGAGGAGATGGACGAACCTCCGTTCGTCGATCCCCTCCCCGTTCTATGGGACTGGGAGTGGTCCAGATTGCATCATTTCCAGTCCCATAGCTGTCAGTACTGGGCTCCTGAAGCCCAGCTGTAAGCTATTGAAGTGCGATCTGCACTTCAATAGCTTATTTGGAATGTAAAGGTGACACTAGGGTCTTTTGGACCCCCAGCATCACCTTAAAGAGTACCTGTCACCCCCATCTGCTATCACATCGGGGGGGGCATGTAATCCCACCCCCTATGTGATAGCAATTAAAGTAAAGTAAAAAAAAAAAGTTTTTACGTTTTTAAAATTAACATTACAGAAAATAAATCTAAAAATAAGGTAAACATTTTTTTCAAGTCCCCCGCGAGCACGCGCGTCACCAAGTAAACACGCGTCGGGTGCGCCTATGTATGAAAACGGCGAACATGCTACACATGTTGGGTATTGCTGAGCATGCCGGAGTGAGAGCAATAATTATAGGGCCAGTATTTTGTGGTATCTCTAAATTGATGACCTGTGGGGGATTTTAAAGCGCCGTCTATGGGCTTATTGGGGTACTGAAGATTGTCGCTTATTGAGGTACTGGTGTTCTATTACACCAGTACACCAGTAATAGAATCTCCTCTGGAAGGTGAGCATGTATACAATCTCTTTGTAGATGGATCCCGATATTACAGTATTGATGGGGTCCCCCACACAGGATTTGCAGTAACAAAAGACAAAGACATACTCATACAAGAATCATTACCTGCACACATATCGGCTTAAGAAGCTGAGTTATATGCACTTGAAGCAGCTTGTGTATGGCTAAAGGGAAATAAAGGAAATGTCTCAGACAGCAAATATGCTTTTGGGATTGCACACGATTTTGGTCCTATCTGGAAGGCTAGGAACTTTCTGACTAGTGCTGGGAAACCGGTCAAGCATGCCAAATTGATAGAGAGGTTATTTAAAGCTTTCCATTAGCCCCATGAGGTGGCCATTCTGAAGGTAAGGGCCCATACCACAGAAGTGAGAAGGGAAGCCGAAGGGAACAGAATAGAGGATGAAGCAGCAAAGCATGCTGCTCTCCAACCTGTTATGCTTATCTAACAGGTTACACAGAAGGGAAATCCTCCCCGCTGTGTAACCTGTCATGGACAGGGCGCCCCAGCGGTGAGGAGGAAGTGCCTTTCTCCTTTACACTGCGTTGGGGACGGGTTGTGGCGGGGCTACGTCCAACCAGGGCGGGGCTTCGTCCAGTGGGGGTGGGGGCAGGACGTGCTGGGGGCGAGGCTGGGGAATGCCTCACCCGGAGCAAGAGGTACCGCATGTCACTGGCTCACAATGGCACAAGCAACGTTACAGCCTGAGACCCCTGCAGAGCCCACCATAGAAAGTCTCAGATGGGCTGCGACAGTGTATGTATCCACTACATGTGTATATGAGGGATGTGAATGCCTATACAAACTTAAGTGTGGAAATGCAACAAGCCCCACTCATCGGGTAAAAAGGTCTATTAAAAAAAATGGAACAACAATCCTTTCATCCAAAAGTTAAACTTATATGCCAGAAGTAATAATGCCAGTAATTATTGGGTATGCTCGCACCTACACCCACACACAGGTCTGATCCCAATGATGGCAGTTCCCTTTAGTTTTTCCAGCTTCAACGAAACTTACATCCAGGGTGTATTTAATATTACACAAAAAAAGGATAAACTAGTGAGTCTGAAGGTGACACAACATAGACCAGCTTCAGAGTGAGGCCAGGCAGATTGCAGCAGATGGTTGGAACACCTGCAAGGGATTGGGATCATTTGGAGATTTGTTTGGTGCAATTTTTGGATGGTTTAAGAAAGTAGGGATTTTACTTCTTATGACTTTATTATTTATTTTGTTCCTTTACTCTGCAGTTAAAATTGCTGTATGTCTGTCAACTCAAATATGCAAGCCAAAGAGCCTACACGACTCCACTCCCATTTTACTGAAGGAATACCCACCTGTGGACTAAAAGCTTTAAGAGACCCTTCGCCAAGGGAACAGAACTCATGTTGGCACAGGATCAGGAGGGCCCCAGTTGAGGAAACATGCCAGATGTTTTTTTGACCTGGAAGTACCTTGGATTCATGGACTTATTATGGACTTAGGGTGTTTACAAATAAACAAACAAAAGGGGGGAGTTGTGGAAGAACACATATACATTCAATGAACAATAGAAATCACCAGCACTCCGTAAATTAAATTTAAAAAAAGTCCATTTATTTGGACTAAACGTCACACATATCGGATAATCCAATGTTTCGGGACCACGCAGGGTCCCTTCATCAGGGCAGAGATGTGACAGAGTCACATCTCTGCCTCTGCCCTATGTACACTGATATACAAGCTGTACACTCACTACTGTACATTGTAGCAAAGAGTAATTTCTTCTGTGTCGTCACATGAAATCATATAATAAAATATTTACAAAAATGTGAGGGGTGTACTTACTTCTGTGAGATACTGTACATGATGTAATGATGCTAGAATATTGTGTTCTCAGTTAATCAAAATATATTGTTATAAACCTTAAAGTGCCTTTGTGTCAAGAACTGAAGTAGAGTTGCACATGGACTCATATTAACCAGAACAGAGGTAGGCAACCTTGGCACTCCAGCTGTGGTGAAACTACAAGTCCTATGAAGAGTTGCAAGACTCTTATAGCCACAGGCATGATTCCTAGAGGCAGATAGCTGTGTGGGGATGAATTGTTTGAGAACGTGATGGCTCAGTGGTTAGTTTGAGGTGGGACTCCCCTGCTACATCTCAAACCTTGTCTCAAAGTATCACCTTAACTGTCCTCCCTCCCCCCCCCCGCTCTTCCAAAGACCTCCTGCTCCCTCGTCAATTCCTCCCATGCTCGCCTCCAGTCTCTCCCATCCTCTGGAACTCTTTACCCCAACCTTTCCGCCTATCTCCCACTCTGTCTGCCTTTAGGCGATCCTTAACCGCTTCCCGGCCTGCCGTTGTACATAAATGGCTGGCAGGGCGTTTCTTGGATGTGACAGGCCATCTAAAGATGGCCTGTTAGCCCCGCCCACTCACGCACGCCGCACGGTGCGCGAGAGTGGGAACCTGTCATAATTTGTAAACAGGCAACAATGCCGGTTTACATACAAGCGATCCGCTGGCTGTGCAATGTTAAGTCTTGACATGTTTGGTGTCTATTTACCCGACGTGACCCTATCTTTTATATTGTACCCAAAAATTGGGTAATAATAAATGTATTATAACATAAATGTAAAAACGAAAGCTCTATTTGTCCCCAAAAATTGTATAAAATTAATTTTAGTACAGCGTTGCATTACTGAATACATGTCAAAGTACTACAGCGTTGAATACTGAAAAATGACAGGAAGGTGGTGTAAACACCTGGTTTTTATGTGTTTAAAGACTCAACTCTTCAGGGAAGCCTATCCCACCTCAAACTAACCACTGAACTATCACGTTCTCTCAAACAATTCATCCCCACACATCTACCTCCTCATGTATCGGTTGCCCTTCCCTTTTAGATTGTAAGCTCTCACGGGCAGGGCCCTCCTTACAATCTTGAATTGTGTTGTAATTGTACTGTCTTCCTTATATTGTAAAGCGCTGCGCAAACTGTTGGTGCTATATAAATCCTGTATTATAATAGTAATAATAATAATAATAATGGATTTGTTGTTTCACCGCAGCTGGTGTGCCAATGTTGCCTACCCCTGAACTAGAACATGAACTTATCTGATATTTCTTTACTTAGGTAATGTGATATCGGTCTTAGAAAATGTAATGTGGTCACCACTACACTTTTATTTTTATATTTGTGCATAGTAGTTGGGTTAACAGTATAATTATACCAGCATTTTAATTAATAAGTATTTATATTGTTATTTAATAAAGCTCAATGTAATCACATCTGCTGTTTCCATATTTCATTGTCCCTTAAAGGTATAAGAATGACATTGAATAAATGATTTATTATGTATTTGTCATAAAAGAGCCAAAACCTCTTTATGTGCCTTCATGTTACAATTTGCATATAATGCGGATTTAAAAACAAATGCATATAATGTTTTGTTAATAAGGAGAAATGGGGATTTTATTACCACTTCATTTTGCTTTACAATTTTACATTCTGTGTTTGGGTATGGGAGACATGGCCAGAAGAGTAAATGTAAGAGAAGAAAGCTATTTCTGCATATTGAAATATCTGTAAACCCATGTAGGAGCCCTGCACATGCGTATAATATGATGTGCCTTCAGAGGCTTACCTTCCAACAGTGCCACTACTCCAGGTGGATGCCAGTTTCTGTGTTTGCCTTTGACTGTTATATAGGTTAGTATTCTATCCAATCAGAGAACACCTAGTATTCATTGATCAAACTACTAGACATTTGCTGAATGGCCACTGCGCTGAGTGAGTGACCCCTTGTCTTTTCACAGCAGTGGGGAAATCGCTCGCTGTAAAACACTGTAATAGCTCTATGTATAAAAACATTTGCATAGCTATTTGGCATGCAAAACTGCACATACTTCATGTGTGAGCTAACCAGCTGAGAAAAAGACAAAATCAAATGTTCTTAAAGTATTTCCTAGGGAAGCACCAATACCGTTTTGTTTTTTTCGGGTACTTGCTGTATCTTGGAAATGAACCTGTTATTAATCAGTTACACAAGTATACCAGTGGAATACAGCTGTATTAAGAAATAAAGACAGACACACCAGTGTCGGTCATCAAGATATTTCTGCTTTATTCAAAAACAAGTCTCCTCATATACATTGAAGCGCTAAATTGCATACATGTGAAACAAGACAAGATCCTTATTAGCTTATATAAACTGACTTAGAACAAAGACCCATAACAGGATCCTTATCAGGACACGGGACCTTGGGGGTTAACAGTCTGTTCCAGTCAAGAGAAACTGTCAGCTCTGATAACAGAACAATTTATGTCTACATTGTATCAGCCTCTCCTTATGAAATATAAAATTAATTCATAAGATACAGAATGGAGGTTATAAAACAAAATGGAACCTAGACAATACACATTTCTACTACAGCTGATACCAAACACCAATACAGGCATCCGTGGGCCCGGATTATCAGGAAGTGACCCGCCACCTGTCTTCCTGATTACCTGGGAGGCCGATGTTCTATCGAAAGAACACCAGCTTCCCGTGCCTCCTGACACTACAAGGCAGCCTGGCTTCCTGACCAATCAGGAAGCTGGGCGGCATGTCATGACCTGGCTTCCTGATTGGTCAGGAAGCCGGCTTCCTGATTGGCTAGGAAGCCAGCGTACCTTATTGCTAGGCAGTCTGCCAGGCGGCACATTGTGACCCACCAGTCGGCTTCCTGATTGGCCGGGAAGTCAGCTCCATGCTTTCTCACAGCACTGCCGGTCAGAGGGAAATCTCCCCCTCTGACCAGAAGTTCTGTTATCGAGGGTAAGTATCGGTGCATTTGGGCGACTACGAGTACTCTCCCAAATACTTGGTATCGGCACCGATGCCGATAATAGTATCGATGCACCCCTAGTATTTTCACTTCTGGTTGAATGTTCTTAGCTATTGTTTCAGGCTAAATATATAGTAAATCGCAAGAAATTACACAGCACACACCCACACAGAGGATCGCTCGGTTGCAGAACTTTCTTAACAGATGCCTACTAGTATACTTCTTCAATGCAAGTTTTTCATTTAAACTAAGATACAACATCCATGTGAAAAAAGTAAGTACACCAAATTGAAAGTGTTGACTTCTTTAATATGATTGTACAAACAAACATCAGATCTTTAAACAGTGCATACAGATTAATGTGATATACTTTGATAAAAACATAACAAGAATTAGCCTTTTCAGTAATTTATTCAACAAAGCCGTCAATGGGTGTAATAGTGTACTGTGGAAAAAGTAAGTATACCCTTGCCCTCCGAACGGTGGTTGACAATAAATGGGAACAACGTTCATGTGGGCAGGCAGATGGCAGGGCTAGTGTGCAGTGCTTCCAGTGTCACCCGGCTCATGCTTTCTAGCCTAGCTGCTGTGTGGATGAACTGATATCCCCCCCTTATCTACACCCTTCTATTTACATTGTGCACCCACATATTTTCTCCTATTGACCAGCAGTGAGGAGCACAATATTACTGACCGCTGCACTCTGTACACAGTGCTGTATCTTACTTTCACTATGTTGTACATTATTCGTCTGATCCTGCACTGCATTCGCTTTGTTGTATATTATACTCCTGGCTCCTGCATTGCATGTTCTAAATTATACTCATTACCCTGCACTGCATTCACTATGTTGTACATTATACTCCTGACCCTTGCACTCTATATGATATCTTGTACATTATACTCTGACTCCTGCACTGTATATGCTATGTTGTACATTATATCCCTGACCTCTGTGCTGTATGCTCTGTGTTGTACATGATCCCCACTGCATCACTATGTTGTTCATTGTAATCCTGAACCCTGCATTGTGTACACCATGTTGTATGTTATATTAAGCTGGGTGACAGAGTCCTGACTATTTTTATTGCACACGAATTTTGCAAAAATTATGTTTTCTAAATATTTGATGCCAAATGTTTACAGATTAAAAATTGGAGATGGCTAAATAAATAAATAGTTTAACTAATGAACAAACTTTGGCTGTGTTTCTGTCCCTATTATGAAGAGTCTTCCTGTATATAAAGTATTTTAAAATGAAATTGTGCAATAGATTAACAATATGCCTCTTTTAGAACCACACCAATTTGAAAGGAATGCCTGCTCCTAATTAACACACATTTCTCCACCTACAATGTTTTGCTGGGCAAGGTAAAAAAAAAAAAAAGATGTCCCTGGAAATGTTGTTGAAATGTTGGCAACTATGATGGTCCCAGAAAAGGAACAGCCATATTCACAGCTATACCTTACTCAGACTATGAGTGTAAGGGTTTGCAAACATGAAAAAAATCATCTTTTCTTGATAAACAAAGGGCATTGCTTATAACTGGAAAATAACAGTTGATCTGAAAAACCTCTACCAGCCTGATCTGTTGCATTATCCATATTGTTAGATATGAAAAGATATTGCATTGATGTCATACATTTAAAGTCAGCTAAGTGTAGGCTTTGCGCCCTCCAAGCTCAAAAAAAGATACAATAAGTCATGTACTTTTCATGTGTATACTTGGGTAAGGGAAGGCAAAGGTTTTTGGAGCTGGCTGTATTGGGGAAATAGTTGTGGAAAGCACAACACACTTGTTTAGGTGTGTTCATCGAGGCTCATCAGCTCCTGCATTACCTTTTAGTAGTAACTACTTTAACTGTGATACCAATTATAAGTGCGCTAATGGATAGAAGCAATGCTAGTCCCCTCCGGACAATCAGCTGTTTAGTAGAGAGGATTTCACCTACAACATTAGTTGTATCAATTGGTAGATCTTGTAACTCCAGTTGCTTTGTGTGATCCTCTCCAGAGGCCATGTCATGCAAGGCAATAGCGTTAAAGCTGGAATCAGACATTGTTGTTGCCCCTGTAATACAACAGATATATAAACATATTATCACTATTATTGTTGTTATTATGTTACATAGATGTATAGTCACAGACATTTGTAGATGAGGTCTATATATGCTGTACTTATGCTCACACATACTTCTTCTTGTGTAATACTGACGTATTTTATTTGTTACACAATAGCTCAAGAGTTTTGCTAAAAAACATGCAATCAAGAACAAATATTTCTATTGGATTATGTCTGGAAAGAAGACCTAGTGGCTTTAGGTTTCTGTGTGCGCTTGCATGTGTATAAAAATATAAAACCTTAACAGGACTTTTTTTTACAAACGGATGGGCGGTGTCCATGTTGGAAAGGCTTTTCTAAAGTCATAGGAATCTTATGCTAGGTGATTGGTACCAAATGACTTGTAAGATGAGTCTAAAGCTAGGCCAGCGAGGCTGAATGAGAGAAAATACTGATTCTCTAAATGAATACTCACAAGAGTGGAAGATCACAAGCATTAGGAACAATGTAGAGCCCCCTTCGTCAGGACATGAAGGATCCAGTTCTCTTTTTTTGAGGGGATTATATTTGTTTTACCAGCTCAGAATTTGGTTTTAAAAATTGAGACTTGGGCCATGCACCCTAGTGTAACACCTGGTGTAAGTTTGGGGGTTGTGGATCGCAACTGCGGAGGCTTATCAGACGGAACCCTGGTTTCACTCCCAATCTTAACGGGGAGTTAGGGTTCAAGCATCACAGCCAAAAATAACAGAGGTAAAACGGTTGGATGGGGTTATTACTGCATAAGCCCAATCATACGTAATAGTACCAAAAGATGTAATGGTTTAGGATTTCAAACAGGGTAGGATTGATATCAGCTATGTTTAGAGGCAGAGGTGTAATCTCCAAATGGACCACTAGATGGAGCATATGAGTTAATCCAGCTTCTCAGTATACACAGTCAATATTTAACAATGGAAGTGCAATATGCCTGGGTACTTGCGGTTGTATGGAGTAGCAGAAGGAGCTGGGGGTCCAAGTGGAGTTGGTCCAAGGTTCTCTGTAGCTGGTAGCAATAAATGGAGATCTGTAGGGTCCCAAGAGACAGCAGGCGTTCAGTCTTCAATATTGGAACGCCATACTGTCTCACTGGGGCGTTTATATAGGGCTAAGAGGCTGGGGGAGGAGCCGCCAAACGAGGCAGCGCACTTCCGCGTCCCAAGGTGGAACACACCCGCCGTCCGAACCCGGAAGTGGATGCGTGCGCACCACGCTGGGACGCAGGCGGCCGGTGTCGTGAGGCAGAACCCTGTACCCCCCGATCCCCAGGTGAGCAGTGACGGCGGTTGCCGTTACACCTAGGTACCCACTACAGTAAAGAAGAATACAAGGTACCGATAGGTGTCTAAAAGATACTGGCCAATGAAACTATATATTGTTTCATTATATACCCTTCATTACATTTAGAAAATAACAACCATCTTTTACCATATATTTTATAATACAGCAGAACGTGGTTCACTCTTTTATGTCGTCAACTTACCTTTTTCCACCAAGCCAAATTGAGATTTCAAAATATCTGTTTGTGAGATTGTCGGGTCAGGGACTTCTACTGGCTTCACTCCAGCTCTTATTCTAGCCTTGTAAAGTGACATTTATAATCAGCCCATCATACAATATATAGTCCTTAGATTTAGTGACTGCATTTTTTTTTTTTTTTTTAGTCTAAGTACATTATCTGCAGTTGAAGAAAACAAACAAACACCCATTGATCTTGTCAGAAATCTTGTTTTGGTGCCTGTGTAAGTAACCGAAATTTTGAACAATTATCAGCTTTCCCAGCTATCTTCTGTGAACTACAAGAACTACAAAACAGCTACCCCTATGTAATGAAGAGCTCCGTCTCTTCTCCATTACATCAAGGGTAGCTGTTTTGTGTTTATAGTCCAAATCAGAAGGGCAGAATAGTGGCATAGAATGCAGTGAGTAGGTTTAGTCGCCCTAGAACAGGAAGTATGTTCCTGGCAGGATTACCAGGTGAAAATAAAGGAAACAAATCCTGACTTTTTGGGTCATCAGTAGGAAATGTCACCAGCTATTGATACTGCAGGTGAAATCTAAAAATGACAGCAACATATCCAGGCAACCTAAGCATTGGGCAAAGCATAGATTAACTAAGTCTAACTACAGCTTCTTTTAATGAAATAAGCTCATTACCTCTTCACCGACCTTGTACCAGTTAATGCAAAAGATGTAGGGTATATAGATGCAAATTTGCAGCATTAGCGGACAAAACATTCCAATCCATAGACCTTGAAGACAAAACATGCATTTGAAAGATTCAGCACAAAATCTTTGCAAAAAGAAACAAATGGTAAAATATGTTACATGTTAAACATTTTCATTTACAGTTTTATCAGAAAACGGTTTGCCTTGAGAAGTGTTGGATTGTTTAGGAATCTTTCTCGCCATGTATTTTTTTTTAAATAATAGCTTTATTAGCAAATTGCAGTAGCCAGACAGTGCAGAGATTCCTGCGCTTCTGGGCGCAAGCAGTCACATGGTCTGATACGGCTATAGTTAAGCCCTTGCTTCTGACCATTACTGCCTATTATTACCATGTGAAACTCTGGTCATGATTTTCATTTTCTTTCTAAAGCTCTCAAATGTAAAAATGTAAATTCTTCTTGATTCTTGCACCTCTCAAAACAATGCCAAGAAGAAAGCAGAATATATGAAAATAACTACAGCAAAGACCAAAAAAAAAGAATTGCAATTTAACAGCAAAGTAAAACATTTATTTACCCAACTATTTTTTTATTCTTTAACACAGTGGTTCTCAACCTGTGTAACCTCAGGACCCACATTTGTCCTTGGTCATTAAGTCGCGACCCAAAAATAGTTTCACATTCGCAGTGATACCTAACCTGTATGGCACAATCGTCCTTTAAGTACACACGCATGCCCCATGTGCACGTGTTTATTTGCAGGCAGATGGTAGGGCGGCAGGGTTGGTTTTAATTTCTTTTTTTAAATTGTTATTATTTTTTTATCACTTTATAAATTCTCTCCATCCTGAATGAATTTGCCAGGGGACCCTGAAAACTACGGAGGGTGGTGGTGCGGGGGTGGTGATGGTACGCCACACAAGTAGGCTGCTACAAGTGATCTGGGCGGCTATACTTATAGAAAATG
>NW_017306994.1:682510-712947 GCF_000935625.1 Nanorana parkeri
ATTGCTACATAATCTTCATACAGCAATGGACAATACCACCAGCTATGCGGGACTACAAGTCCCAGCAATACATTATAATAAAAGTAAGGTATGCAGAATACCACCAGCATCCAAACCCCACCCTATAATGCATTCCTGGGACTTGTAGTCCTACATAGATGGTGCTATTCTGCATTGCTGTATAATCATCATATAGCAATGCAGATTACCACCAGCTATGCAGGACTACAAGTCCCAGCAAAACACACTCTCTCTCTCTTCCCAGCGCCCCCTCCCACTCCAAACTTACCTTCCCTCTCCTTCAGGCCCATGGCCCTCTTCCTCGTCTTGGCGACCAGGGGGCGGAGCTAAGAGACGTCCCTATTAGCTCCGCCCCTAAGAGGCGGGACCAGCTCATTCTCCTCTCGATATTATTCCGCCTCTCCATATTATTCCGCCGCCCGAAAGTGAGGAAATAGTCCCCGATTTCCCCGGGTCAGTTCACGCGCAGGGGGGTGTATGAGAGGGAACAGTTTTCAATATATAGTTCCCACAGGCTGGCTCGCACAAATCACCCCTCTATGTCTCCCTCCTGAACATGGGCCGCTCTTTGCAGGAAGGATGCCGCGGCCCACTGCAGAAGGTGTCACGACCCACTTTTGGGTCGCGACCCATGAGTTGAGAACCACTGCTTTAACAGAAACATTTATTTTTAACAAAAGATCTGAAAGAAAAATAAAGCTATATAGGAGAATGAATACACTAATAAATGGTCTTGCTACAAGTTGTTTATTCAATGTGATTCTAATATAAAGAAATGTGAGTTTTAAATACCAAAAGACATGGGATAACCATCGCCTGTTTCACCTGCTTCAGCTAGTTTGGGACATTGACATATGTATGGTAAGCCCTCCCATCTACCATCTATCTATGGTGCAGAAGGACAGTTAAGTGTGCAATGTTGAAAGTTAGAAAAGGTATCCTGCTTGCTATTGGTACTTGAAGTGCCTGCACTTAAACCCAATATGATATAAACACAAACATAAAAATATGAACGTTCATCTTGTTTGAATGTCTATTGTCTAATGGTGGTGCTTGAGGGCAGTTAGACTCTTCATGCACTTCAGACTGCTATCAATGTGTGAGAACATTATAGACAACTGTAAACCACATATTTCCAGATTTAGGATACACATCCAATAGCTCTCTTAAGTGTATTGGAAGCCTTAACCTATAAACACAGAAGCTGACAGCTGATCCTATATCTATGGGCATTCCTCAGATCTGAAAGAGAATAGCTAGTGGAATAATTGCTATTGGGTCAACCATAGGTGTCTGGCAGCAGCTTCCTGTCCCTTCTACATAGCAAAAACATGCATGCTTGGTCAGACAACCACTGGTCAATATTAATGTAGCTGTCAACTCACACACACACACATGTGAAAGGGACCATAAGAAAGGTGCCACAATGTTTTTTTCCACCTCATGGTGGTATCTGGTACGCAGCACAAAAACCTTTACTGTCTAAACACCAGTCTAGTGCTCTTTACTATGGATCACTGCTGTTGGAAGGAGTGCTCCTTTTTGGGCACCCATCTCAAATGCACCAGCATTGCTGTGGATCATATAATCTGGTCAAGAGCAATAATGTGCAGCCAACACTGGACCGAATGCCTGTAGACAGGAATTGGCTGAAGGAGACCAGCTGCACTGAGATACAAAAAAGGTAAAAGGGAAAACTGTATTTTAAGAGAAAAAGAAAACCCATGATGATAGTTTATGATGCAGTGTGTTTAGCAAACTAAGGGGGTTATTCCCTAAGCTGCTGAAGGCAGCTGAGTGAATCACCGAGCCGAAGAGAAGGGAGCCTAATGACATTTGCCTATTCACTTCGGCCCTGTACGGCTGATTTCAGTCGTACATTGGCTAGAATCAGCCGTACATCGTCTGGCTTTGGTTCAGGCGAAGTGAAGAACGCGTTTGAATCAGCAGATTTAACATCTGGGGCCTCATAGGGGCTGAACAGCAGTGAGTGAATAGCCGAATATCACGGAGCGGCATTCAACTCTGTTATTCTGCTCGCTACCTCCAAGGACTGGTAGGATTTTTAAGGAGGAACCCCACCCCAAAAATGGGGAAAAAAATGTGGGGTCCCCCCTAAAATTCCCAACCAGACCCTTAATCCGAGCCCAGGCCTGGCAGGGCAGGAAAGTGGGAGACAAGCGAGCGCCCCCCTCCCTGCCATACCAGGCCAAATGCCCTTGGCACTGAGAGTGTTCTTTTCCAGGGTCCCCCTGGCAATCACGGCGTCCAGCGTTGTCAACGACGCTGCCAACTCGCCAAAATAATAAAAAGACCACGACCCGTCCTCACCCGCTGAACACGCCACAAAATGACAGCTGCTGTCTGAATGTAAACTAGGCAGAGCTTGCGGTGAAATCACTGCTGGCTCTGTCCACTTTGTTCATTAAGTGACAGCCTATTGTCCTCACATGACCTGAGGATGCTGGGCTATCATTATTTGACAATAATTGGGCGGAGAAAGCTGTGTGGTCACGGCTGGCTCCACCAAGTTGTTTACATTTGCAGGAAGAATGGTCTGCTTCAACAGACCATTCTCCCTGCTTTGGCTGTGACTTCGGCTCAGGCAAACCGAAGCATATATCTTCGGTGGCTGTACAGGCCATTGTAAATAGCGCGTATAGAAGCCCTTCGGTTCGGCCGAATTGAGCAAAAGGATTAGCCGATGCTTCAGCTCAATAGTGAATAACCACCTAAATATCAACCAGTTAGGGTTTAGATCAGGGATCTCAAGCCGCTACTATGTGGCCCGCAGCCAGCTGGCAAGTCGGGCACACGGTCACAGACCTCGTGCCCGACTTGCGCGAGCAGCTACACGGTCTGCATCTCAGTCGGATGCAGACCGCAGAGCTGCTCCTGTCAACTCCGGCCCTAGCTCTGTCAGTGCTGACCTCTGGCCGAATGATGCTTTATTAGTAAGGTCAGCACTAGACCTTACTAATCACCAGGGAATGATGATGTGCCTCCTCCCTGCACAGATGCAAGCAGGTGAGGGGGCTTGGAAGGAAAGGAGAGGGGGGGTGTATTATATGTGTGCTGGGGGCTTTGGAGGGAAGGGGGAGTTTATTATGTGTGCAGAGGGTTTGGGAGGGAGTTTAATATGTGTTCTGGGGGCTTGGGTGGGAGGGGGGAAGTGTATTATGTGTGTGTGGGGGAGAGGGAGTGTATTATTATGTGTGAGGGGGAGATTGGAATGGGGGGTATATTATTATGTGTGCGGGGGAGGGGAAGATAGGAAGGGGGGGGGTATTATTATGTGTGCGGGGGGAGATTGGAATGGGGGGAGTACCCTATATTTCAGGTGCAATTAGATATTCCTGTGTCACAAACTTGCATTTTCCTGCACAGGAATCCCTAATTTGGCATTTACATGCAGCAACTGTCACCCAAGTTAATGATCAGGTGACAGCCGCTACATGTAAACACCTGCATACAGCATATAATCGTATGTGATATGATTACATGCAGTTACAAAAACAATCACTCTCCCTGGATACACAATCGTGTATCTAGGGAGAGTGATTGATTCCTAACTGCATGTAATCCTTCCACATATGATTACATGCTGTGTGCATGCGTTTACATGCAGCAACTGTCACCCGATCATTATTTGAATCGGTGACAGTTGCCGCTTGTAACATGTGCATACATTAAAACTGGTACCGTATATAGTAGCGGCCCCCATGGGACAAAAAAGTGTGTCCAGTGGCCCCCGACTTAATTGAGTTTGAGACCCCTGAGTTAGATCTTGGAGCCTCATGTGCTCTCAAATTACTCTTACCACAGCAACTGAAAGAGGACACTGTATGCTCTTTGAATGCTAATTTATGGGTCATTGTTAGTGTACTTAGTGTTACCCCTTGTTGTTTTCCCCACTATCCTTATCCTATGACTATAGCAACAGGTCCCAGAACAACCAATCTGTATCAGCAAAGCTAAATTCAGCTGATATTATAATCTTACAATTCAGTGTAGGAACGCAAACATTTAATATGCAAACATATTACTGCCATATATCCAGTTAGTAATCTTACCTATAACCCCAAGTTTTGCTGGAAACATCAGCGATAATCCAACCGGAATCCCAATGAAGTAATAACCAAAAATATTTGTAATAGCACCAATTTTTTGCTTTCCCATTCCTCTTAATATTCCACAGCAAGCTGTCTACAACAGAATATTGAAGGTTAAATGTTGTATACTTCCATCATCCACAGGACTACTATAAAAACTCATTTATGAATTGCATAAACTGTGCAGTAAATAAATGTGTTCTTGCACAGATTATCAAACAAAAGGCCAAAAAGTTATTTTTCTTGTCCATTGAGGTACACAGAAAAAACAAAACTGTTGGGTTATTCTGTTGCCTACAGGAGGTTGGGACACTGGCAAACAGAAACATTGTAAGCCATGCTTCAGTTTCTCACCAGCATCCTAGGTGTTCCATTTCCGAAGTTGTGCTGAAAAAGGTCTGACTATTTTTTGCTAAGCTTCTTTGCTTAGCAGAATTTTCTTCCTGAGACTTCAATCAAGATTTCTCCCTCTTGAGCTGGTCTCTATATAGCATCTATGTGGTTCATCATTTCCTCAGCCTGGCTTTGGAGGTCAGACCTAGCTGGACTGGACTTTATGGGGCCAACCTGGAATGTGACCTTTGGGCACTGGAGTCTGCATTGTGGTGCTTTCCAGACCAGGGTGCACTGTGTTAGTTATCCATTGAGCAATTTCTAGGCCCAGAGCTATGGCACAGCCCCAGGTGTGACCCTGTCTCTGAAGACTCACTTTGTGAGTAAGACCATTAAGGCTAAAGCACCAGGAGCTACCTCACTGTTTGCACAGCTGCCATTGGTTTTACCACAGTGACCTGTTGTGGCCTAAAACCCTCATCAGCTCCAGCTGCCTGGGTTTGTGAGTACCTGAGGCCTTGCCCCACATTGGGCCTAGTTGCAGTACCACAGACTCAACATGTCTTTGCTAAGACACAGAGGGCAGTCCTGCTGCCATGGGTGACCTCAGCCCACACTCCCCTAGTGGTTCTGGAGATGTTTACCCCAGGGGGAATTGGCACCTGCCACCTGGAACCCGGGACCCCTTTTCTCATAAGGTCTTCATTATGGACATTGCTCTATGTGAACTGGAAAGACCCTGAAGGGTCATGGGCTGCACCCAAGAGTGCGTTGAAACTTTTTCTTTTGAAAAGGAATTTGTAAAATCGGTGGTCTTTTCCCACCATGGACCTGCTTAACCGGAAAATGACTGACTAGACTGGTTGAAGGTGTGTTCATCATTTAGGGTTTCACTAACAAGCAACTAGGGTCCCTTCTTAAATCCCAGTTTGAATAAACTGGTCTGGCCCTCTGTCCATTTGTGCCGGTAACATTAAAGGAGAACTATGGGGTCAGTGTTTTTCCCCATAGTTCTCCTTAGGGTAATGGGAGGACACAAACTAGCGTCCTCCCGTTACCCTAAGCTCAGTATACCGTGAGCTAGAGCTCGCGGTATACTGAGACGCCGCAGCCGGAGCGGATGAGTGCGTGAGTGACAGCTGGCTCTGCCTATTTAGAGGCAGAGCCAGCTGTACCCGCCCCCTCCCCCGTCTGTTCCGCCAGTCAGCGCTGGCGGATCGGAGCGGGTAGGGGGGAATCCAGCCCCTCCCCTGTCACGGCAGAGAGCTGTGACAGGATCGAGAGGTGAGCGAACGCCGGTATGTGTTCGCTCACCTCCCGATCTACTAAGCCGACCTGTGACAGTCTCATTGTCACAGGTCAGCTAGAACTATGAGGTGAGTGAAAAGCACTCACCTCATAGTTCTCCTTTAAGAAGGAACCCTCCACAGCTGGAGTAGACTTCTGTTCATAGAGAGGCTGGAGCAAATGTATGGAACCATGTGCTTTAGTTGTGATAGCTTGCTAAAAGCATCTAAACTTGTGCCTTGGATGGAAGTGATGTCTGTACAGATGCACAGAGCACTCTGGCTGCACAAATGGGACTGATGCTGCATCCAAGGAGTACGGTATTTGAATGTATTAAACTTTGAGGCATGTTGTCTCTTTGGCTCTGCTCTTGACACCATGATTATCAATGCTATGGGCCGCCAAACTGTGCTCCTGCCTCAATGCAAGAGGTCTGCCGAAGATTTGAATAAATCCTACCATTTACCTTCATCTACATTGGCAGTAGGTACTTGTAGGCCTCACTCCCACTTATCCCGCAGGACTCAAAGCCTAAAGTAAACTAAACCATCTGTAAAGCCTTTGGCATGATGGTGCACCTCCACTTCTACAGCTAAGGAGCTGTTTGTACGTCTGGGTAGGTCCATGGGTAGTTTGTCTTCCTAGCATTTAGGTTACCCCTCACTGTATTTCTTGTGCTACTGAACAAAGTAGTGCAATTGCCTAGTTCAAGATACTGTGTACCTTGAACCCTGGCACCCCTTGTACTGCCAACCTCATGTGGGTGGCAGTATAACCTGACTGTTTCTGAATTTATGTGTCCCTTAAGATAGAGTCTATGGTAAGTACCCAAATCCTAATTTTGCACCCACTCACTTCTGCAGGCTTGCAGTAGTAATCATTTAATTTTGTATATCTGAGCTAAATATTAAAATACTTACAGTTGTACCACCAAACAGGTGAAGTGGAGCAAATAGGAGCATGAGTTTTGAAACTAAATCAACAATATCCCTAAATTTAAAGACAAAAAGAAATAAAATGACATAAGAACGTACTATGAAATAATTACCATGACAGTATAATGTAATGTTTTACATGGGTTAGGACAAGTTAATAAAGTAGCCATTTCACTTACTAATAGCTTTATTAATAGCTTTACCCTTTTCGATACATCTTTTTTATCATACTATGTAGCTGTGTTCTATATATCCAGCATAATTACCAGACTTAACTGCAACAGCTTGCAAAACAGACGGAATTAGATTTTTAAAGCTGGGGGCAGTTGTATTAGAAAAATGAAACTGTATAATAGAGGTCCGACACCTCCACAGTATTTCTAAAACAATACAGACTAATGATTTTAGGACAGTGGTGGAGTGCCAGGGCCCGGTCACAACTGCAAATGCTGTGATCCTGGCTGTTCTGCCACTGACTCCAAGCTGTAGAGGGACTACAAATCCCAGCAAAACATTATACAGCAATGCAAAATACCATTAGCTATAGAGGACTACAAATTCTAGTGATAGATTATACCACAATGCAGAATATCACCAGCTATAGAGGACTACAAATCTCAGCAATACATTATATAACAATGCAGCAGAATACCACCAGCTAGAGGGGACTACAAATCCAAGCAATCCATTACACAGCAATGCAGAGGGCCAGGGATGCATGGGGATGTCTCACCAAAGCTGAACACAGTCTCACCAGGGTTGTGTGCAGGTCTCACCAGGGCTGCGTGCGGGTCTCACCAGGAGTTTGTGCGGGTATCACCAGGGCTGCATGTGGTTTCACCAGAGCTGCGTGTAGGTTTCCCAAGGGCTGTGTGAGAGGTGGCTCCCCGTTGCTGTTCGGGCGGGTGTGGCAGCGGGTCTCCCCAGGGTTGTACAGGTGGGTGCGTGCGGCAGGAAGGAGAAGCAGGAAATATGTGGCCGAACTGATGCTGTAAATGGGCTCCGCGAAGTTAACAGCAGGCTGACCCAGCAAGGACCGTTATCAGCGTTAAGTATCGGGGGGCATTTTAATGAGTACGAGTACTTGTGAAAAGGCCCAGTATTGGCACCGGTACAACCCCAATTACAGATTTTTAAATTCATCAGCACACGCTGTCTTTCCTGGTTCAAGGTACCGATAATGCTAATGCTTCAAACCAAAGAAATTGTAAATGACCCCTAAAGTCCTTACCAAAACAGGGTAGTGTGTTGAACAGTGTGTTGTGTCACTTTTCTGCTTAAAAATTTAGAAAAATCCCTGGCGCGGAAATGAAAAGTGAGATCGCCACATATTATCATAAATGGATTTGAAGAAGTTACTTAACTTCATATTACTCACCTATCAGTTGTAAACATATAACCTATGACATTTTTCAGTGCAAGTGCAATACTGCTGATCAACAAGCAACCAATTGCTGAAAAATAGGAAACGCAGATTAGACTGGAAAATAATTTAATATTTCAATTGCCTAGTTTATGCTCTAAAACAGCAAACAACAATAACTGAATCAGAAGTGATATTCCAAGCCTAAGGAAATTGCATAATTGAAAACAAATGACAGATAAATGCAAGGCTGTTTTTCAAATGTGTTCTAGGCCTGACTGGTGCCTAGTGGGTTCTCTCAATCTTCAGTTCACAGACCGCACTATCACTCCCTGTTGGCCACGTAGCCGTGTTATCCTTTTCACTCCCACCTTTCTGTCTTGCACTTTGTCCTGTTTCCTCCTTCCCATGCACTGGTGGGCAGGGCTAAGTCCGGCCACCAATGTTGTCAGTCCTGTTCCAGCTACTCCTTGGCCTATCAATCAAACAGCCAAGAGGATGAGTAATATGTGACCTGGCCACAATAAAGAGAATGTCTGGGCTGTGAGGCTCTCGCCCCTTGCAGGGGCCACTAGCCAGGGCTGCTCCAGGAAAAAAAATTTTGTGAATCATCGGCCATTAGGATAACAGACAGCAATAAAATCATTATAGGGGTTCTAACCCTTGCCCACTCTATTTAGTACAAAAATTGTCTCCCTGTTTAACTGCGGAAATAAAAAATAATTAGAATGGTGTGCAAAAGACAACAATTACAGAAATACACTGTAATTATTATCATTTCTTAATTATATTATTTACAGTGGATACACAAAACAAAATTATATAGGGCTTTCTGAGATGAGAAGAAAAACCACAATAAAATTGAGCCAGTTCAAAAGAATTTACAAAACTTTTATTAACATAGAAAACATTAAAATATCAGTCTTGAGGAGTAAGTCTAATTGGTTGCATCTATATATACAAAAACCATATGGTGTCAACTACTGGATGTTGAAAGGTGATTCCACCAATGTTCAAAACGTCTTATTTCCACCTTAAACACGTTTCACGTCACAGCTTCAACAGGAAGGTAAGTGAAGTAATCTATGGTTCACAAATACCAAATCATGAATGCAACATATTCACATATGGGGACTGGAATAGCATGTTTCTAACCATATTCACTTACTTGTAAGTGCTGTATTACAGTCAAGTACTTAAGAACATTATCCTCTATTAAAACCCAGTAGGAAATTCTCCCAGTCCAGTCCTTATTGGGCTGGAAGTATTTCCTACTGGGATTTAATAAAGGATTACTTAACTCACCTTCCTGATGAAGCGGGGACACAAAACGTGTTTAAGGTGGAAATAAAGAGTTGTGCACATTGGTGGAATCACCTTTCAACATCTAGTAGTTGACACCGTATGGATTTTGTATATGTGGATGCAACCAATTAGTCTTACTCCTCAAGATTGTGATAATCCTCTGCTAACAAATATGATCTGTTGTTATGGGTGTTCATGGATATTTTAATGTTTTCTATGTTAATAAAAGTTTTGTAAATTCTTTTAAACTGCCTCAATTTTATTGTGGTTTTTCTTCTCATCTCAGAAAGCCCTATATCATTTTGCTTGGTGTATCCATTTAAGTTAGGGTGAGATGAGAATAAGTTTTTGGGAGACCTAATATTTATATTATAATATTTACAGTGTATGTCTAACCAAAATTATTTTTGGATAGAAAGGGTTAGAACTGTCGCAGTGATGGTCAGCATAATTGGCCAATAGAAATGCACATCATGAAGAAAGGGGCAAGCAAGCTTCAGGACTATCAAGGAAGAACTGAAGTTTTGCTTGTCAGAAGTGGTGTGAGATTTAGCCTTGACAGGAAGATATGAGAGCCAGCTGCAGGCATGTGCAGGCACTTTTAGCATTTAGCCTCCCTTCTCTCCATTAACAGAAGCTCTTTACCTACTTGGTTGGCTAGGTTGTAGAGCTATACCTGAATGAAAATCAGAAGCATTGGACAGGTAGGTTTTGTCTTTTATCCTCAATGTATGCCAAATTTGTGTGGCAGTGTGTGTCCCTGTTGGCACCACTCTGGTCGACAAAAGTCAACTCTAAGGAGTGCACCTTTGTTATATATAACATAACCTAATCTGCAGTTTTATCCATGAGAAGGTATGTGGTATATGCTGTCCTCTTTATTAGCACAAGTGAGTCATTGACACAGTAAAGTACATGATGGCAGTACACAACTAAGCAAATTTTGAGAAACATTGAAACTATGCTTGCATGAAAATACAACTAGAGCAAACACAAAAATTAAGAGCATACATGTTGTAGAAACCAGAGACAAGGAGAACTGAGAGTCACTCAGAAACCAAATATTTGCTTTGGTTTCATTAAAAATACAGTATATTCATGTCATCCACTTTATGATTTAGCACAGAAAAACATATATTACTTTCTACAGGGTACACATTCTTTTTTTTTTTTTTTACTTGTTTTATATTATGTATGAATTTCTTTAGTGCCCAAAATCCTACCTGTGCAGCAAAGTACAACTTTACAAGACTTTATGGCTTGTTCGATGTCTCCAGCTCCTAAAGCATTTCCAATCCTGACATTGGCAGCCGTGCCAAAGCCAATTGGAAGCTGTAGAGGAAAATATTAATGCGATTTAGAAATCTGGCCAAGACATTGCTGGTGAGAATCATTTTCGTATACCATGGTAAATAACTGCAACCTCAGACATTACAGAAATGATCCAAGTGGAGATGATGCAAAAATCATTGTATGAGAATAAATACTCAAAACTTTTCAAATTTTATAATCAAATTAAAATATATAGCAGAATGTCTTATTAATCTTCTAAGGGGGGTTGCTATGAATGTAATGTAATGTCCACAATTCACTCAATGCAACTTAAAAACTACATAAATGTTTATTCTGTCTGAAAATCATTCTAAATCCCCAAATTGCAAAGGCTTTTCTAAACCCTGTCCCATTCTTTGTAGTTATAAACTGGTAAAAAGGAACCTATTTTAAAGTGCCCCATGATTATTATAAAAGTGTTAACTGAGCAGCAGTGTGAGAAGCAGTGGCTTATATATGCTTGCATGTCTGCTCGTATACAGGCCCGGCGCTACCGCAAGGCAAGGCAAGCGGCCGCCTGAGGGCGCTGCAGGGTGAGGGCGGAAAAAACAGGGCATTTTGACAAGTACAGTGACTGCCTGAGGATCCCGACACGTGCGACACTTCTGGCAGTCGCCGGCCAACTAAATTAGGACCCCACCTGGAGTTCCTCCCACCGGACCAGCGCTGACTCGCCGCTGCTCTCCCGCACTGAAGGTAAGGGAAGAAAAAAAAACATGCTGATAGGGAGCAGGCCCAGCGCTACAGTGGGTCAGGGAGGAGGTTGGGAGGGGGGGCGCAAAAATGCAACTTTGCCTGTTTAGGCAAGAATCCAAGCACCGGCCCTGCTCGTATACCTTGTACAATGTCCTGATAGCCTGAGCCTAGAGATGCTCTAATAAATAAGTACCCCCAGAGCCTTCCAGACCATTTTTATTCTGCCAGATTGCATGAAGCCTGGTTCACATAGGCTTTAGCTTGGAGACATGTGTCTCGAGCAACTTTTACTACAAGTATTTTCAAAGCATAATCAAAACTTTCATTGGTTTTAGTAGCTTTCTTGGAACCCTTAAAGTGTATTTCCACTTCCAAACAATCTTTAGCACTACTTGAAGGAACAGCCAACATCCATTCCCATTAAAGTGACACTAATCTCACGAGTTGAACCTTGAAAATACATTCAAGTACCTTAACTATTAACAAAAATGTATCTTATTGTGTATCAGTCGGCTGTAGATTCTCAAATCATCTCTGAATGTGTGCTGACACTGTCCTTCCTTCTGGAGGGTGGCTACTTTTGGCTACTTTTGTTCCCCATGGTCCCTGTGTGTGTTGTAAATTAGTCACCGCTCCAAGCTCACTCCCGTGATGGACTACAATCGCAATACAAATTATTAAACTAAAAGCGAGATTGTAGTCCATCACAGGAGTAAGCTTGGAGTGGTGGCTACTTTATAACACACACAGGGACCATGGGGAACAAAAGTAGCCACTTCCAGAAGGAAGGACAGTGTCAGCTCCAATTCAGAGATGATTTAAGGATCTACAGCTGAGTGATACACAAATAAGATACATTTTTGTTATTTAGTTGGGTTACTTGAATGTATTTTTAAGATTTAACTCCTGAGTTTAGTGTCACTTTAAGATTTGTGGTTAGCCCACCTGGATTATCTACTCTTAAAAATGGTTGCTCATTTCTCTTGTACTGGAATAATGAGTAAAGGAAGTTGTAACATTGTTACATATTTGATCCAGACCCTCTTGCACCCCATTGCTCCTGCACACACCCCCCTTAAACATACCCCTCTTTCACCTGAAGCATTTCTTCCTACATACAGTAAAACCTTACCCTGATTAGTCACTAATGACTGCCATCCTGCACTTTGAGCAACCAGCCTTCATTTCCTGCATCATTTATACCACTCATCTGCTGCCCTTGTTTAACATTCTCCCCCTTCTCTTCACCTGAATGAATTTCACACATTCATCAAAGCCTCATGTAGCAGGTCATCATGTAGAGAGCAAGGAGAGGTCCTGTCCGGGGTTTATGTGTCACCCAGATTCCTCTCTTACACCTTCCGGAACCTATAGCAAGCCCCAGGTTTTATGCTTTGCCTCAGTGGCAATTTAGTGCAGGTGAGGCAAACAGACAGGGCTCTGGAGCCTCGGGAGCAGACAGTCTCTATCTGCTGGAGCACAAGGTTGGTCAGTGTGTTTTGCTGAAGCCTGGCAAACAATAGGTTTGTACAGGTTGGTAGTCATATGTTTAGTTAGTGCCGGGACACGGCTAGGATTTTGTTTTTGAAGTATTTACTTTCTTTGAGCACTGTATATAGCCTGTGTGTTGCACCAATAAATGTAACACTGTTTGAAGACAAGTCACTGGTCTGGTCTCTAAACCTTGCAAGATTGCTCACCCCAGGGAGCAATTGCACCCGCTACCTATTCCCCAGCTCACACTCATTAAATGCAAACACTCTTTTGGGGCATTGCTTTGCACTACTTCTTTCTGAACTTGACTTTGGCCACATAAAAAATGCTTTATAAATACAAGAAAAGACATGTAGAAAAGTAGTTGTATACCATTACGAAGATGAAATGCATGTGTGAGAGCTGTTTTACCTAGGCTATTTACATTTATTCTGTCTGCCAGGACAGTAGACATTTTTTTATTGCTGTTGTTAACCAACACTTAAAGGTCTTGTCTCTGCCCAAGCTTGTGAGAGGACAGTGAAAGGAGAAGCAGAAGACTGATGAGCCCATCTCTGTTACTCTATGAGTACTGAGGCAAAACAGACTGGCTCCTTGTACTGCTTCTTCTTCTAGCCTGAGCTCTGCTGTACTGAGCTCTGCTGTGCAGGGTATTTCACAAGGCAGATATTGGGGGTGATTTACTAACCTAAACACATGCACGCACCAGGTGCGTGTGATTTTTCACACAGCAAAACGTATTGATCAACCAAAAAGTCTCTAAAAGCATATTTCCACTAATGCCATATATGGAAAAATCATGCACATGATGCATATATAATGCTGCTTCACTGTTTAGACAAAAATGGTAACTCATGCATTTACATTCCTGCATTCATCAATGCAAGCAACACAACATAGAGCTAATTTACACAACATCACCTTGCAATTCATGCTTGGCTTTGCACAACACACCTGCTGGGTGTGTACACAATACAAAGGTGTTTAGATTCCACCCATAGATCATGCTGGGAGGGAACACACTACAGAGGTGTATACATATTCGTGGTGTGTTTATAAGGTTAGTAAATCAACCCCATTGAGTCAAATGCAGGTACTTACTCTGCTTGCAATTAAACAAATAAATGAAATGTTGATTTCATTTTACTTTCTTTCTGGAGTTTAGCTTTAAAGAAACAGTGTCATATTAAGTAGGTTTAAAAATGTTACAATGCATAAACAGTAAAGCGACCATCATACCATTATAGCCAATGTTAACAACTGCAACATAATGACTTGTCCCCCCAGCTCCACAACACTAATAAGCCCTAAAACAAAAAAAAAATAAGATGAATATGTCAGTAGCTGGACAGCATTCCATACATGTTTTTGTTTACTTACATGACCCAAAATAACAATGTTATTCAAACAATCAGAAGGACCACCAGGGACTGATAAAACAGGAAATATCAATCAAAATTATGGAAAAATCCATGGAAAAACTGCATGGTTTCAGTGTCTACAAAGTACTACTACATTCTCATTCATTCATTAAATATAAATGCTAAGCAACTTTACAACTCCACGTGAATAAATTCCTGACATGTCACCAAGTAAGCATTCAGTAAAAACACTACTTACCGTATATACTCGAGTATAAGCCGACCCGAATATAAGCCGAGGTACCTAATTTTACCACAAAGAACTGGGAAAAAATATTGACTCGAGTATAAGCCGACCCGAATATAAGCCGAGGTACCTAATTTTACCACAAAGAACTGGGAAAAAATATTGACTCGAGTATAAGCCGACCCGAATATAAGCCGAGGTACCTAATTTTACCACAAAGAACTGGGAAAAAATATTGACTCGAGTATAAGCCGACCCGAATATAAGCCGAGGTACCTAATTTTACCACAAAGAACTGGGAAAAAATATTGACTCGAGTATAAGCCGACCCGAATATAAGCCGAGGTACCTAATTTTACCACAAAGAACTGGGAAAAAATATTGACTCGAGTATAAGCCGACCCGAATATAAGCCGAGGTACCTAATTTTACCACAAAGAACTGGGAAAAAATATTGACTCGAGTATAAGCCGACCCGAATATAAGCCGAGGTACCTAATTTTACCACAAAGAACTGGGAAAAAATATTGACTCGAGTATAAGCCGACCCGAATATAAGCCGAGGTACCTAATTTTACCACAAAGAACTGGGAAAAAATATTGACTCGAGTATAAGCCGACCCGAATATAAGCCGAGGTACCTAATTTTACCACAAAGAACTGGGAAAAAATATTGACTCGAGTATAAGCCGACCCGAATATAAGCCGAGGTACCTAATTTTACCACAAAGAACTGGGAAAAAATATTGACTCGAGTATAAGCCGACCCGAATATAAGCCGAGGTACCTAATTTTACCACAAAGAACTGGGAAAAAATATTGACTCGAGTATAAGCCGACCCGAATATAAGCCGAGGTACCTAATTTTACCACAAAGAACTGGGAAAAAATATTGACTCGAGTATAAGCCGAGTTTTTCAGCACATTTTTTGTGCTGAAAAATGCCCCCCTCGGCTTATACTCGAGTCAATATTTTTTCCCAGTTCTTTGTGGTAAAATTAGGTACCTCGGCTTATATTCGGGTCGGCTTATACTCGAGTATATACGGTTTCACTAAAATGCAGCCCTTCAACTAGACCTAAGAGGGGCACCTCGGAGAATGATGATTCTTATTTGCTACTGTTTTTTTTAAAGATATTATTTGTTTTTTTGTCTTATTAAAACTTTTTGGAAATGAGAGAATGGAATGAATTGTGTGAAATGTGTACCATCTGCCATGAACAAGGTACTTTGTGGAGTAGGCTACAAAAGTATAATGTTGTTGCTGGCAGGGGTGTAACTAGAAATCACAGGGCCCCATAGCAAAATTTTGTATGGGGCCCCCGTGATTGCTAGTTATGCCACTTGCAGAGCCCACCTGATATACCAAACAGCCCACCTGAAGTGACCCTGCAGAGCCCACCATAGACTATAGTGGGCTCTGCAGGGTCTCAGATGGGCTGCACACCTCTTATCTCAGCGCTGTCCGCCTCCATAGTCGTGGGGCCCCGCCTCCTCTTCCGTACCAGGGCCCCGCCTCCTCTTCCGTACCAGGGCCCCGCCTCCTCTTACATCACTGTCCCCACCTGCTCTTAGGTCGCTGGCCAGTGATGTAAGAGGAGGAGGGGTTGCTCTTAGGCGGGCCCCACCTCCTCCTTCACTGCGAATGCTGGCCTCTTCTGCCATAGCTGATGGCTGTCACTGACACAGCTCCGTCTGTGAGGGGAAACGCCGCTGCTGAGCTGTGCCAGTGACAGCCAGCACCCTTACATGCCATAGTGACCCAGGCGGCCCACACGGCATCAGAGGGATGCCCTGGCCGGGCCCAATAGCGTCTGCCTTGGTCGCTATGGCGATTGTTATGCCACTGGTTGCTGGGTATTTTGTTGTTTAGGTTGAATATAAAATCTAGCATCTGTCTTTTTGTGCCAATATGCATGCTTCACCCATGGCAGCCACCAAGATGATTTACATGCATGGACTGGTACTTGGTTACCCCAAGGAACATAAGCTGTAGATTATCTGGTAAGATAGGAAATGTGGAGCAGACAGATGGAGACAAAAGGTTTTATCCATCCAGGTAGGGTGAGTGCTCAAGGGTGAGACTTTCAGAAAACATATTCAGAAAACACAGCTGCAGTCAGGACAATAAGCAAAGTCAGGACAAGCAATTTTTACAACGGAAGTCAATTTGAAATGCAAAAAAGAAGCCATTCCCATGAGCTAACGCACTACTTTGAGTTTTACAAATTGCCCTTAATAGGAAGCGTATCCAATCAGGATGCAAACTGATGGCCTATTGGCACAATCCCTGCAGGTGAACAGGCTTCCTGAGCCTATAAAGGGGATGCTGCAACAAGAACCAGTAGAAAAGTATATCCATAGTAGATGCCAACCTGTGAAAAAACTTCCAATTTCTAAACTCCACCATTCAATGCAAACCATCAGCATGCTCGGGATAGCAAGGCGTAAGAATATATCCCACTCCTGAAGGCAGTCTTTGGACCATCCTGAGAAGAGACATTTTTCCAAAACAGCAGGTTAACCATGTATATCTAAAGAACTATAACAGTTGATATAAAATGAATATAACAGCATTGCAGAATTATGTATGAAGAGTCTTATCCTTTTCATTGACAAATACGAAATGTAACAATAAAGTGAACCTGTGCTTTGCCAATTCAGGCAAGCCAGTTATTTATATTTAACTTATTTTTTTCCCCTGCCATACTATTTGGTTTTTAGGGTCAAGGACCGGGAAGCCCTGTGCAAACTCAGGACTCTGTTCCCACACCCATGTGACAGCGCTATATGCATGAGCAACCAATTACACATTGGTTGCTCATGCATATAGCGCTGAGTCACATGCTCACAAATCTCCAGAAATATTGGGTCATTTTCTTCACTCCCAGGGGTTGTAGTAGTAATATGTAGTGTTGGTAAATCCACTATTACAGTGAACCTGTTCCTTTGCCCTGCAAGGACAAAGCACGTGATTTTTTTAAAGGAAAAATAATGTTTTTTTTATTAATTTGATAGTTTTACATCTGAAAACAGTAAAATAAAACATCATTATTTTCATTACTTGTACAAAGTATTTATTGTTAAAGTACACTTTGCTGGCAGCCAGGACCCTTCTGTTCTCAGCATGCCACTATTCAGGTCAGGTATTTCTGTTCTCTCCCGCCAGTTAATGGTACCAGTTGGGGAGTGAAGGAAAGGTCAATACATGTAAGTTAGGTAGTGGCAGCATTGAAGTAAACCTGTTGCTTTGTTCAAGGGACATTTAAACTTTTTCAGTGTAAATAACTGTTACTATGTAGCATACCTCCCCATGTTTCCACATGCACTTTTTTAACAACTGTGTACATAAAAAGTAAAAGTGACATTGTCCACTGAGAGATTGTGTTTGCCCAAGCTGAACCTCTGGAAAAACAAATATACAATTAACTTATTACAATGGTAATATGTACAGTATTTTCATATGCATATATTAAGCAATAGGCTAAGTAAATACAAAACCACATTTGATTGCTGTAAAATGTAATGTCCACTTATACTGCCTGGGTCCCTTCCCCTTTTTAAAGTTGACCTTTACCCATATCTTTAAAATAACAACAAACACACCTTTAGAAATGTTTAGTAATGGCAATCTGGCAATCTACAAACACATACTTATAGATAATTGCATGTTTATTATTCTTTACATAATTTATTTCTCTGTTCTTCCCCAGTCTTCTAACAGTGGCCATGTTTACTAAGGACAGAATACTAGCTTTCCTATTACTTCCTGGATTTCTGGCACATGTGACTAAGACATGTGACTAGGACATGTGACCATGCACATCATCTCACGGGAGGAAAATTCCTTTCCCTGAAATCTCGTGAGATTACAGATGAGATTCCCCAGCAATGCTCTGCTGATGACAAGGCAATCCCAGCGTGCATTGCTTTGGCAAACTGAAGAAATTTGCACCCTTCAAAGCAGGAAGTAAATGTTCTGCAAGTGTAAGTATTTCAAAATCACAGCATTTTACACCTGACATGTCTATGCTATAATTAATCATCATACATATAGGGATGCACTGGTAGAATTAGATTTTTGAGTGTGTAGGTCCGTGTTAAAAATCACCTAATGTTAGTAGTTCTAAAATGTTACTGTAAAGAAAAAGTTAGATTTATGCTTACTTTACCCCCAACTAATGCCAGCGGTGCCTAAGGGAGGATGACATCACATTTCTTTCTGCTAGATCTGGAGAATACAGAGCAAAACTCACTAGACGATACATTTGCAATGGACTGCGGTGTCTTGTCTGCTCTGCGCTCACCAGTAATCCTCTCAGAAGGGTGGTGATGCCACAGCCAGCATTTCAGAAAAAGGGGGTAAGGGAAGTATGTATATATATATGTATGTATATATGTGTATATATATATTTATTATTTTTTCTTTACAAGTACATTTTGGAACTACTAACATAGTAATTTCAACATTTTTAAAGGAGGAAGGTGCCCAAATATGTTTCATAGTAGGTACAGTGTTCTTTTCTTTGAAAGCTTCATTTTTTTTTTTCCAACTGTGAACATAGAGTTGATGTGATTTGCCTAAAAAATCTTAATTTTTGTTTTATCTGTCTAAAGGTCATTCTCCCAGAAGTATTGTGGATAGTCAGTATGCAATTTAGCAAATTCCAGGCAGGCTTTTTTATGTTTTTCTAGTCCCCCTGGTCTCCTTTCTTTGAGACCACTGTTCTCACTGTGCTCAAAATGCGACGGATGGTGCAATCGGACACTAATGTACCTTGACCTTGGAGTTCATCTTGTATCTCTTTGGAATTTTCCTTGGCTTTTTGTCTATAATTTACACTATCCTTCTGTTCAATCTGTGGTCAATTATCCTCTTGTAGCCATGCTCAGACAGGATGGCCACACTCCAGTAAATCCTAAACCTCCTAATATTTGCAATTGTAGTCATGTGAACATTAAGCTGCTTGGAGATCGTCTTATAGCTTTTACCTTTGACAGACTGGTCTATAATTATCCTCCAAGGATACCAAACAGCAGAGTGACTACTTTTCTCCATTTAAATAGGCTGACTAACTAATTACAAGATTGAAGGCATGTGTGATACTTATTGCAAAAAACAGTGTGAAATATCACTATAATCCAGTTATTTATATTCTATTCTAAAGGTGCCCATACACCTTACGATTATCGTACGATAATCGTATGCGATCGACTTTTCGTACGACAATCGCAAGGTGTATGTGTAGTGCCCGACTGACAGTGCTGTACAATCGTATGACTTTTGTCTTTCCTGCATGTTCGAAAACATCAGTCGATCGTACAATTTTCGCAAGGTTGGTGGGTTTCCGTACGTCAAAAGTCGTACGATTAACACTGCTCATGCGCAAACCAAAATACATGCGGTCGATTACCGCAATTCATCCAGGTGTTTTTTTTAACTGCCGCTGATTGTACCTTGCGATAATCGGGGCAGGATGGGGCAGCCGTACGACAATCGTACGACGGTTCGATCATCGGACGAAAAGTTCCGTCCGATAATCGTAAGGTGTATGAGCACCTTTTAAGATACCAACAAATCAATCCAGGTCATCTTAGAATATCTTTGTAGAATAAGGAATGTCACACTTTGTTTACTTTTCTCTATGACATACCAGAGGAATTCAGGTATACATGAGAAAACTGCTTTTAGTTTCATTATTTTTCAGAAGGAATGATGCATTGTTCCAATGCGCTGTAATGGTACCAACAAAATTGTCCACATCTGTACCTAACTATCCATCCATCAATCTATTGTTTGCATTACTTCTGTACATTTGTGAAATGGTTGAGAATTTTTTGTGTGAAATTATTGCCTTTAGGTTGTTCTCAGTATTACAATGAAACTTAAATAAATGTGACATACTTACTCTATGCCCATCTTAAGGACGTATATGAAAATAGCATTGACAACAGCATTGATGATGTTTGCTGCTACACCAGTGAAGAACTGGGGCCATATTATACCCTAGAAAAGGAAAACACATGTTTATGTCATTCTGCATGAAATGTTATACAAAATTCAGGGTAGGTTTTTATAAAGTCATAACGTGCTATGTGTAGAACAATGATACTAGCTGCAGATTGTAAGACCAGAGATTGCTTGGCCATTGCTATATACACCACCTATCTTCCCTGAAAATAGCCGCATAGTTTATATTGTAAGATAAGCTCCATTACATCTTCCTATGCAATTATATGAGCACTTCTATGTTTATTATGTTTATTAGTAGGGCAAAGCACATATACACCATAGCAATTAATGGACATGTGCACCGGCCAAAAATTTGTTACTTTTGTATTGTTTTGATTCAGATTTTACGTTTTTCAGGTTACGGCCCGAAAGTCAATTCGTTTCGGGATTCGGACGAAATGCGTTATTTGTATATGCGAATTGTCGTTTCGTTCGTTGCAGCAAAGTGATATTGAGAACATTTTTTTTTTCTAATGTCACTTTGCTGCAACGAAATTTCGTCCAACAAACGAACATTCATACAGACTACCGCTAACGATTTTGGAATTCGGAAATTCAGATTCGTTTGCATTCGTTATATCTGTAATTCGGAATTCGGATACATCCGAATCTCCAAATTTCCAAAATTTCGTCCGAATTTCGATTTGGAACAAAACTAATCACACATGTCTAGCAATTACCTTATCCTTTAATCCTAATTAAGTTCCAGTGCATTTTAAAACATTTTTACATGTCTTGTGCCATGTTTTTGCATTGTTAATTAGGAGAAAATGACTGCAACTGAAACGAATATGTTACTATGGAATGTTGATTCAAATTTTACCTGAATGTATAAATATTTTGATTGCAGCTGCCGAAGAAATACTGCCTGTGATGAAAATAAGAATATCAAGTACAATTTAGCACATACACAGTATAGAACAGAGAGCAGGATTTTTAAATCTGATCATTTTTATTGTATTTTTGTTTTAACAAAACAACACACAACACACAATACAAATACAAGCATAAAAACAAGTGTCGCAACAAAAAGGTGAAATATCCATAGCCTACATCCCAGAGTTTCCAAAAGTGATATAAAGCTGTGAACAATCCATTATTTTAGATCAGATCAAAATACCTATGATAAGGATTGGTACAAAGGAAAATAACCATATATACAAATGTGTATATGCACCTATATAACCTGGTACGTACTGACAGTATACAGATGGTGCTGCAATATGAGATGAACAAAGATCATATTCAAGAAGGAGCATACTGGAGGGTAATATGCAATTTAAAAGGAGAATTATGGGGTGAGTGAAAACCATCTCATGGGAGATAATCTAGCATAAAACTCCAAGGTGGACCTGAGTTGGAGATAACCCCAATAGAGAGATTGAAAAACAAGGAGGAAAAGAGGGTGCAAGAAGTATCCTGCACCAACACAGTTAGGAGTGGGAAGACACCCACCCCATATTGGTGGAGCAACACCAGAAAAACAATGTGGCGAATAGAGCTATCCACAAGGACACCCAGCAATGTCACTAGAACCTGGCAGGGAAACCCCCTACAATATTTTCCTACCTGATTAAGGACATGGGAATGCAAGTGTCGGGACTTTTACTATCTGACCAGGGGGGTGTCGGGATGCAACGTGAGCTCTCTGCTGAAAAGGGAACACCAAGCCCTCCAGCAATGATAAAGCATGCCCAAGTGCACAAATTCATCTCTAGAATGGAGATGACAGAATGGAGACGCCCAGATGGGAAAAAAACAGTACCTCTAAAGAGAACCATATGGTTGAGAGTAACATCCTCAATGTCATCCAGCATTGAAACCAGGTCAGTAGCCTTGTTATAGGGAGAACTCCCAAGCCTTCCTATAGGAGCAGGAGTAAAGAACCAATGCAACGTCAGAGTCCATGTCAAGGGACCTGCTCACAGCAAGACCCCCAAAGAGGCAACCAACTGCTCTGGGGAAACAGGTTTGATTCTCAGATATGAGGACAGTCCTGAGACAGGAGTCCTCCTATGATGGAGGGTGCATTGTGCTTCAGCAAGGATCTAAGCTGGTTAGCCTCACTTGTTGGTGACTGGTAGTTACCAACATAAAACATCTGTAAGTCTCTAACTAGTGGCAACTTGCAGGAGTTGGGCGCTTCGAGAGAATGCTGGCTATCAGAGTCCAGAAAATGAACTCTTTTCAAGCAAGGTTGCCTAAGCATCAGTGTTGCCAAGAAAAAAGGCACTGGGATGGACATAAGGTTCAGTGCTGTCAACAACTACAAGTGCCATTAAAGGATACTTAGTGGTCAGGACTCTGCTAGAGGAGGGAGCAGTGTAAACTGGTCCCAATCGACTCTGTAACTTAGAATGTCCCTCTGGGAGAGAGAATACTGAAAATCAGCATTATCCAAGGATAAAGAATTTCCACAAGGAACACCTCCCAACTACAACGCTGGCCATACACTGTTCTATTTTATTTCATGAAAAAATAATAGTCAGTGTGCTGCCCCAATGGGGCATAGAATATGTTATCGAAGTTAATATAGATACAAGTTTTACATAGTGTGTTTTGCCTAACCATTTTCTCATAGCTAATCCATGTTTTATTATATGTTGCCATCTAGTGGCCTTTTGTGGTAATGTACATGTTTTTCTGTAATTCTTTCCTGATCTATGACACATTTCCTTTGTGTGTAATGCCCCACCCTTCTTCCTGAGTTCAGTACTTCCTGTGTCATGGCCACAGCTAATAGTCACATGTAACAAGGACACATGTACTCTGCACAGTACGCTAGGAAAGGCATCATCTTTTGACCGCACAATACTATAACCATTCATCTGCTGTTCCTATCATCTGCTGTAATCCCTGATGTTAAGAATAAACACCTCTTTTGAATGAATCGGTAGTGACGAGTTCAGCTATCTGACAAGGATTGTCCGCAGTGAGTATATCTGCTTATACAGGCCAGGCATAGAGGTCTCAGCAAGGGATATATCGCTATCACAACAATCGGAGTCAGACTAGTCAGAGAATGCCCCCCCCCCTGCAACTGCTGCCACTGATAGGGTGGGGGGATGGTGGTCACAGTTTTGAGTGGGCTTGGTTGATCTCTAATTGTAAGCACTCCAGAATCAGGAAAAGAAACACATAAAGCAAATTATATGCTGATATGCACAACAATGAAATCATGAAAAAATGTACAGATTCATGCAATTTACACTTTACACTTACATTATTTTGTTATTGTAAATATGACAAAGGAAAATTGAACACATTTACAGCAACAGAAAGGAACCTATGGCTCCCAATCACCCCTTAGGGGTATCTGCCTGCTCTTCATCTGTATAGCCCAGTTTTATGATTCCTCTTCAGGTTTGGATTGCTATACTTAAGTGAATGCCTGTGCCCTCTACTGGCAACAATTAGGCAATGCAGGGAGCCAGGCTGCCTTTAATATTACTAAGTAGCAAGTACAAGCACAATATGAATGCCTTAGCAAAAGGTTTCTGGCTTTCCTTGTGGGTTTTGAAACAAGTTTGAATCCCTGGTCTGGTCACTGGTCCCTATCAATATTCTTCCTGCAATCAGCCTTGATCTCCTGCATGAAGAGCATCTGCCTAGACCTACGCCTGTCATTCAGCCTTGCCTGAACACTGCCTGTCCTGAACCAGTTTATGCTCTTGCCTGACAATCACTTCAAAACTCTTTGCAGCTATACTCACAAATACAAATTACTCTTTCGACTTTGCACCTCTTGGCAGCCCACCCTACCACAGGTAAGGTAACACAGGTGAAGTTTGAACAAAAAAAAAACAACTACAGCATTATAATCTAAAACAAATAATTCGAAAATGTGAATATATAGAAATATGTCCCAGATACAAGAGACAGGCTGTAGTACAAGAACAAAACAAAACTTACGGGCAGACCAGGTAAAAAGATCATCACATATTTTTGCGTTAACCTAAAAAAAATAATACGTATGTGTTTTATAAACTTCAATTCATATTGTCAACTTATATGGCTGTTGTTGCTCTTCTCGCCTGTTCAGCGTGTTGCACTGTGCAAAACAAATGTAAGAAAGGAAGAACTACTTAAAATGCACCTCTAATTTTCTGTTTGACAAATTCTACAGAAACATTGCAAGTAGAATTTCAAAACTGACATCAAGAACTGACATAAATGCATGAAGGTTGTGCTACAGAGAATGTGGCAAGCAGAGTGATTTTCATCTTATTACAGCAGGAGGAGTAAAATTTCACAGTGTGTTGAAAACTTATCCGCATTCACTCATTATCTATTGTTTACACAGAGCCTATTTTTTTTGTCATTGTGGAGTTAGGTGTCATTCAAACAGGGTGTGTTGCTCCATACAGCGTGAAGGGGTGGTTGTTGATGCGTCTGGAACTGCTGGAAAAAGCATGTGGGCAGCTTATGTAACTTACACTTCACTTCTGATCGGTCATTCACTCGGCTGCCCTCGGCAGCTTTGTGAATAGACCCCATAGTTGCAGGAGCTGTGCACCCTCACACACTGTTTTCCTGCAGCTCCAAGTTTTGACATGTGCACACAGAGATTGTATGGCTTCAGATGCACTTGATGATCCATGTCTATATATAGTCTGTGTGTGGCTGTCATACTGGGAGCTGCTGGAAGCAACATGTGGGGGTGCACAGCTCCTGCGTCTGCACAGAATTACATGAACTACCCGCACGCTTCTTCCCGCAGCTCAGGGCAGATGAAAAATAGGCCCTTCAGGCTCCATTCACACTGAAGCGGCTGTCCACACATATTCGGCTGTACGGATACACGCAGAGCCACTCTAAACAGAGAAAACAATGCACTTGAATGACTATTGCCCCAAAATAGTACAAGCACGATAATACGGCGGATTCCCCATGTTTGTGGCTATTCAATAGCCGCAAACGAGCGGCATCCAAGCAGAATAAAAAAAATTGCGTTTTTGGCCTGCACAGACTTCCGCACGGGAAACCGTGAAGGAAACGCAAACACTATAAATGAATGGAGCCTAATGCTGTATGGAGCAACATGCAAATTAGGCCTTCCAATAAATACATTTTGATTTTCCTTAAAGTAGATCTATTTATTTACTTAATTTGAAACAACCTGCCCAGCTGCTTTAAAAATAAAAAATGTAGCTATTGCTGCAATACTCGCCTCATCTCCAGTGTTGTCCATGGAGAAACTCCCCTCTGCCTTCGGTCCTCTTCTGAACTGAATAACAGCCAGCTTCATTCAGCCACTTCCTGTGAGCCCAAGCAGTCTTGGACACACTCCCTGGGGATGCCTCAGCACATCAACCTCGGCTCCCAGTACAATAGCTCAGAGAACTGCAATGACATCATTACATCAGCACTTCTCTGCAATATTGAAGGCCACCCATCACTACCACCACCACAGGGAGAAGAGGATTCTGGGAAGACTTTAAGATGTCTTGTGACCTGCCACAATACCCCAAGAAAAAAATGCATTATGGGAGTTCAGCTTTAATTCAGATAATTTATTACAGGTATTTATATAGCACCAGCAGTTTACATACACAACATCCACATCAGTCCCCTCCCTCAAAGAGCTTACAATCTAAGGTCCGTATCTCACATGCATACAGGGCTGATTTAGACAGGAGCCAAATAACCTTCCAGCCTGAGTATGAGAGGAAGTCCATGCAAGCACAGGGAGAACATCATGCAGATAGTGTCCTGCCCAGGATTCAAACTGGGGACCCCCAGTGCTGCAAGGGGGGCTACTCCCTTGTCATTCCTCTGCTGGGGGCCCCTCTGCTGCCTACATGCATTGTTGTTTCATGCCTATTGTTAGTTAAAGGTGAAACAAAAGAAGGAAACACCACTAACCTGGCGATATCTGGGTTCTGTTTGCACAGTAGAAGGATCTGCTCCGTATTAATTAATATTGCCCAGCAAGGGAAGCAGCAAAGCATTAGAATAAGAATTCCTCTCTGCAGGATTGTTCCCACTCGCTTCAAATTCTTGCTGCCATATGTCTGAAAGAATGAGTATACACATACACAGATATGATAATCGTAGTTAATATTATGCTAGCTAATTATTGGAAGTTGATATAAACGCCAGGCAAACAGCTAAACACGTGTTTCAAGGGAGAGGACTGTTGTCAAAGCGACACTACCATCTCCTAGTAGTGATCTTATAGATTTCAAGGTTACTCAGTTTACTGAGAAGGGAAGCCTGGGGTCCTTTGAAATGTCTATTTTTTGCTAGATTTCCTAAAAAAATAAAAAGGCCAGTGATATGAAGAAATAGAGAATCCCATTTGTGTGTCAGTTTCATGGATTTTGCCAACAAATTTTCTTGTGCATTTGACAGCGTTGGCATATATTGTGCACAGTTTATCCCAATATTTAGGAATGCAGATATGAGGCTTTAGGCAGAACCCTACAATTAGGGACAGACTTGTGCATGATGAACAAATAAAACAGGATTTGGATTTATACACTTCTGGGACTGACAAGGAAGGGGTCATACCCCTGAAACATAAAGCTGGCCATACACTAGGAGATTTCCAAATGAATTTTCATATGAAAGATCTTTCTTTATTTACCACCCGTTAATGCCATCAGACACTTGACGAATGTTGATCGAAATTTTGTTTTATTTTAAATTTCTATTTTGGAACAAAGGGAGTATACTGGAAAGATCTTTGTAAAATCTAAGCAGCGTATGGCCAGCTTTGGTCTAATAAAACTAAACAAACTGAACTCTCTGTAGTCTGTACCCTAGTTTTTTTGGAGTCAGGACATAGGGACAGTGCCCTTAACGGGTATTTTCACATGTGTAGCTAAACTGGGATAACACCTATGTTATATTTGTTACATATTCCTCATTCACATAGCACAACTTAAAAATAAATAAATTGCTTAAGGGCTTGTTCACACCAAATGCAGACCAGATCTGCATGAGTTTCTGCACACGCAGTGCAGTGGGTTGTACCGCGTTTTTTGCCGCGTTTTGGATGCGTTCCGGGCCGTTTTTGGTTAAAAAATAAATAATTTTTTTTTTTAGTTTAAAATGGGCTTTTTTAGTGCGTTCCAGGGCGTTTGCATGCGTTTTTGATGCATTTGCATGCGTTCCAGAGCAGGTAAAATAGGGCTTGCTGCAGTTTTTTTACATGCACTGCAACTGAACGCTGCGGTTTGAACTAGAGCCCAAAATACCATTGGAATACACTAGACGCAGTTTTGATCCGGTCTGTAACTGCTCTGCTCTGCTCTGCTCCTGGAATGCGCTCGGTGTGAACAAGGCCTAAAACATGCTCAAGTTTTTCTTTGTACTGAATCCTCCTCTGGAATGCAATGGGGGTGGGGAGGGAAGTGTTTATTATAATTACACCTGTCTGTACTGTCTTGTCAGATCTCATTATGAGTTGTAAACTGGATTTGAACACCACCTGTCCTAACAAAGGGTTAAAGATCCAGAAGCTTGGCTTCTTTTTTTGCAATAAGGGGAGCACAGTCTTTCCTTAGTATTTCTATTGAGGCAGTCAGAGTTTCCAGTTACTGACATTGAGAGAAGCTTGCAAAGGCCTGCAAAATAGAGATATCTGAAAGCTAAAAAATATCTTTTTAAAAATGTATAGTTATGCTGTGTGAATAGGAACACATAATAAACATACTGTATATTGGGGTCTTCTCAATTTTGCCTGCGAAAGTGGAAAACCCTTTAAATTTGTGATAATAGGTCAGGTTCCTAGACTGAGACAGAATAACAGTTGTATTACTGCTTTGATGTTTTTTGCATTAATAAATTAAATACCTTATCACTTCATGTTCTTAACCATTTGATTTATACTTATTTCTCTGAAATGTGTTTATTTTGTTTTCATTTCAGATAATTCTTTGGACTAAGGGACTTCCCTTTAGAGCAGGGGGTCTCAAACTCAATTCACTAGGGGACAATTTTTTTTTTTCTCCCATGGGGGCCGCTTTTCAAATTTCCCCAGCCCCCCACAATAATACACTCCCCCCACAATAATACACTCCCCCCACAATAATACACTGCCCCTGTCCACCTACAAAGAGCACCCTCACCTGCATATGTTTCTGCAGGGAGGAGGCAAGTAAGTTTGATCCCTGGTGATCCAGCGGTGATTAGTAAGGTCTGCTGCAGATTCCTTACTTATCAATCTTTTCGGCCTGCGTTTAGTGAAGATGCCGGCCGAAAGGATCTGTATGCAAGCAGTGACAGGAGCAGCTCTACGGTCTGCATCTAACAGAGATGCAGACCATATAGCTGCTCCTGCAAGCCGGGTACATGGTTTGTGACCGCGTACCTGACTTGTCAGCTGGCCGCGGGCCACAGAGTACCGATTCGCGAGCCGCAATTGGCCCGCGGGCCGGTACTTTCAGACCACAGCTCTAGAGACTCTCACTGTGTGACTGTGGAGACTGACTCCAGATTGACTATGAACTTTTATGAGTAGTCACACCTGCTGCATAATGTTGTAACTTTTTGTCTATTTTGCATTGTCCAATGGATTTTTTGTATCTTTTTTGTGTAATTTCTGGTTCCATGCATTATGTGCTGTGTAAATGTATAGTGCGATCAGCTTGTGACAGGGCAGGGATGCCTGAAAAGTTGCTGGACTACATTTGCACCTTATAGGCAACAAATTAGGCTTTCTGCACTGCAACCCCCCTTTCCTTATGTATATTTTGGTGATTTTTGGGAAGTTAGTAATAAAATTAAAAAAAAAATAAGAATAGGACTAGGGAAGGAGTTGAGAGGAGTCCCAAGGCTCTTTATATTTCAGCAAGCATTAAACCATAGCTCTTTCTTTTGTTTGGTGGTCACAGATTTGATAACAGATTTTGCATATGAAGCAGATGATTCTGTGTATTCTAACAGTCATTTTTACTAAAATAATCACATTACTCAAAGAGCTTGCACACGAGAGCATTCTTATTCAGGTGTGCCTAGGGCAGCATGGTGCCTAAATATAGCATTGATGGAGAGACAGCTAGATGAACAAATTATTGAATGGACTGGGCTAGGCAACCATGGTATTCCAATGCACCATCCTTGCTTAGGGGTCAAAAAGAGTATTTGCAAATAAGGTGCAAAATAAAAAATGTATATAAAAAAAATACCTGGGACATCAGTGTATCACATCTATAACTCAATCCAGAGCCGATTGATATGCCAGTTATATTTATGACCTGTATGGAAAAGAGATAGATTGGTGAACCATTTAGAATTATACAGTACAATGAAGTAGCATTGTAAAAAGTGTTACACAAATATAACGGGCTTCTTTTCTCAAAAAAAAACCCCATACTGCACTATTGTAATCATATTGCATAATAATACAATGCAATTCTCTTCTTCTCAAAGAAGTGAGAACATAATCCCTGTATCAGGGTAGCCAATGTAACCCAGGGACGTGCAGTTAAGGGAGGCAGGTAAGGCAGAGCCTCACCTAGTATTATGGAGGAAAAAGCTGTTAGCTTCAAGTCTGAAGCTGACAGCTTTTTCTCTTTTTCTTCATTCAGATCGGCTTCTATCTGGTTACACAGCAGGGAAAGCCTCCCTGCTGTGTAACCTGTCATGGATGGAGCGCTGCCTGTTAGTTACAGGTAGCGCTGCATCCAGCTTTTGACAGGTAGTTAGGTTACACAGCAGCGGGCTTCCCCACTGCTTGTGTAACCTAACTTTTGAGGCAAGAGCTGTCACATCCTCTACTCTTTGTTAGAGGCATAAGCTCTGTGGATGGCTTGGACCAATGGCAAAGCGGCATTGGTCCAAGCTGTCCAATCAAAAAGAAAGAAAAACCACTGAGGCCATCGATCTCGATGCCTCAGCAGTTACGAGCAAGTGAGGGACAGGGATCCTCCTCCCTGTCTCCTCCCTTTCTCCTTCACACTAGCATGGGGACCGAGTTGGAGGAGGGGCTT
>NW_017306994.1:713135-715507 GCF_000935625.1 Nanorana parkeri
GGGGGGGCCTGCACTGTGTTATGGCCTTGAAGGCCTTCGTATCCACTGTCAGCCAGCCATAACCCAGCGCACAGTCCAGACAGAACCTTCAGCTAGGTCCGTGTCCAGACCGCAGTCCATAAACAGAAAAAAAAGAAAAGTAGAGTCTATACTGATATACCAGTATTATTCAATATACACATATACAAGATCTACCCAAAACTACAATTTACTAATACAAAATGTTAGCCCGCTATATACTGAGTTTTGGGTCCAGTACCACTAGTTTATAGTACCACTAGTAATTGTCCTCTTGTGATTCTAAAAAGAACTATGACCAAAAAAGGTTGGGCCACAGTTCTCTTTTAAACAAAAAAAAGATGAATGGTAAAAAAAAAAACAAGTAAATACTTACAGCTGAAGCAAGCATAGCAGAATCCAATTCAATTTTTCCTAAATGGCCACAGAACACAGAACTCACAATCAATACAAGCAGTACCATCATTTGAGATAAGAACTAAAAGAAAATGAAAATGTCAATCAATCACATTTGCTTTAATACATGTATATTTTACAACGGTCAGTCACCCCTCTCTGCAGGGATTCCCCCCTCCCCTCTCCTTTCTTCCAGCCCTCATTAGAGGGATAGACAGGGGTGGGCACATCTGGCTCTGCCACTAGAGAGGCCGAGTCAGCTGTTAATCAGGCAGTACAGTGGATTCCGACAATATTGTGGGGATCTTTCCTGGCTGCAGCACGGCTCTGCGCAATAGCCCACTATATGATGAGTTTCGGGTCACAGGAGGACATTAGTATATGTCCTCATGTGACCCTAAAGAGAACTATGGCAAAAAAAAGGTTGGGCCATAGTTCTATTTTTAAAAAAACTAAACATCTGCTCATCTGAGCTACAAACTGAACTTAGGTCAATCTCTGAATAATAGGGTGGCTCCTAACGGGTTTCCTACACACACACAGGCATCTCTTGTACCTTTTCTGTTCTGTTAGCAGTCACAAATACAGTATATAGACCTGGGTATAGATGAGACTAAAATTTAGGTATTGCTAGGTAAGATGTGGACCTAGAAATAGAAGCTGAAGACTTTATCCCACCCAAAGCTATACAAAGCCTCAGGACCCAAAGCAGAACTTATTAAGTTCTGAGAAAACAAAACGCTTGTTTTCTCCAAATCAGACACAAAACCCTGGAGTCTCTCGCCATGTGTAGTTAAGAAACCTAGGTGACCCATATACACCATCCACAATCCTGCCAGCCAGTGCCAAACAATATATATCTAGATATCTAGATCTAGATATATATAAATATGCTGTATATATACAAAAGTCTGGGAGCCAGCTGTCAATCAGGCAGCGGAGTGGATCACAACAATTATGTCAGGATCTTTCCTGGCTGCAGCGCGGCTCTGCACTTTCAGCATATAGCAGGCAATAGCCCACTATATGCTGAGTTTTTGGTCACAGGAAGACATTAGTAAATGTACTCCTGTGACCCAAAAGAGAACTAAAGCCAAAAAAAGGTTTGCCATAGTTGCCTTTTAAATCAATGCCATGCTGATAAATTGTTATTTTTTAATTAATATTGAAATAAAAGTTACTTTTTATAAATTATGTCCGTTGCAACCAGGATGTTTCTATGATCCAGGTTTTAATGCTGTAAGTCAGTTAACTTATAAAGCCTATTAACCTGGCCATACACCTATAGATTTTCTGCAGATTTTCTATGGTCAGATGGAAAAAGTGCAACAGATTCCCCCATCTACGCTAAACTGTGTGGATGGAGGAATCTCACGCTAGGCCAAGCTTCAGTATCTTGCTAGTCAGCCCCGCTGGCTTTCAAAATACCTGAAGAATCTGATTGGATGCAGGCATTGTTCAGGTATTTTAAGAGTCAGCGGGGGCCAGTGGGAAATTCCTCTTTCCACACAGTTTACCGTAGATGGAGGAATATGTTGCACTTTTTCCATCTGACCATAGGAAATCTGCAGAAAATCTATTGACCCAAAACCATTTTTTAACATATTTATATAAAGCTTGCTATAAATACCTTACTCATGCTCTCCTGGAAGTGTTGTTTGAGTAAGGCCCCTTTCACGCAGGCACCCGTCCGCTTCAATCAGCAAGGGATCCATGAGCATATCATGTAACAGAGTACAGGATGGATGCCACTTTTGTGACACTCCTGTTTGTTAAACTATTAGTAGTGCTCTATAGCAGGTGCCATTCTGCATTACAGGAATGCAGAAAGGTACCCTCTATAGAGGACTACAAATCTCAACAGTAGTTTATACAGCAATGCTATTGTTGCATAAAGTATTGCTGGGATGTGTAGTCCTCTATAGTCTGTGCCATTCTGTATTGCTGTAAATTGGGAC
>NW_017306994.1:715793-718082 GCF_000935625.1 Nanorana parkeri
CCACCAGCAGGGTAACTACCGCACGAGCATGGGGGAGAGGGGCTGGGACCGGATCGAACTGCCACCCACCCCAGCCAACTTTATTTTTTTGTGGTTGCTTCAGGGGGTGTGGATTGGTGGGGTTTGTGTTGGTGCGGGGGGCAAAAAAAACTTGCAACAGGGCCCTTTGCACACTAGCAAAATACTGAGACATTACGGTAGAACTAGGCTATTGCAAATTGAAATAGCCAATAATAATGTCCCAATGTGTCAGAATAAAGAAAAAAAAGACACGGCATTGTTTCTCTCCTTGGCGACTGGGAGCTCCCAGAGCGCCCGGGAGATTTTTTTCTTTTTTTTTTTTACAGCAGCAGAGCCGCCGGACAATAGGAAACTATTGCCCTCGGCAGCATAGTGAATAGACCCCTCTATATATCGCTGGTGCTTTGTATATTGTGGATATGTCACGGAAAGCTCTTCTCCTGAGAAGTTCAGTGATATTGACTTATAAGAGGCATTATGATTCTTACATTACATCAGACCAGCCGTTCTCAGCTAGGTTTCCTCCAGACTACGCCGTCAGAATAAAAAATAAAAAAAACACCATAGGAATGCATAGCTAGATTCCTATTGGCTAATTGTACGATCGCGGGATTTCCCACGATTATCACAAGGTGTGTGGGCACCTTAAGCCTTTTCATTTAAGTTATTTACTGGATAACCCAACCAGCAAGCTTTAAAACACACAAGGTTTCCTTTTTCAGGCACGATCTGAGAATCACATACACAAAACTATAAAGAGGTATGAATGTTAAAGTCCTGACATGTGAGAGCTGATAAAAGTAAAATCCTTTAGATATCTGTGTAACTTTGATCATACCAGGAGACAGACTATTATATAAAGCTGTTTTTAGTTTACTGAGTTACTTTAACTCCAAACTTTCCGCTTTTATTAATGGCTCAAACCAGGGGCGGAGTGACAATATGGGCAGTCGGGCACTGCCCGATGGCCTGTGGCCATAATGGGGCCCGTCGCCGAACCCCCCTGCCCTTTTCAGCCGCATAAATGGAGACGTGGCTGTGTTAAAGCATCGACGGCAGTGTCGCCCGCCTCCCGGGCCCTCCAGGTACTGCCGTGGCCGCTTTTACTGTCAGCGGCGCGGCAGAGAAGAGCCCAGGGCTAGGGGGCGTGTCATCCCGGGGAAGGGATGTCTCGTCAGAGGGCGGACTCGGTCCTAACACCAGTGTGGCTGCAGGAGGGCCTGAAGCTAGGGGGGCTCTACCGAGATCCTAGCCCGGGCCCCCCACTGGAGGAATAGTGCCCTCATCTGACCCTGGTGAGACCTGCACCTGTGACCCTGGTGAGACCCGCACATGTGACCCTGGTGAGACCTGCACCTGTGACCCTGGTGAGACCCGCACCTGTGACCCTGGTGAGACCTGCACCTGTGACACTGGTGAGACCCGCACCTGTGACCCTGGTGGGACCTGCACCTGTGCTGTGACCCTGGTGTGACCAGCACCTGTGACCCTGGTGAGACCCGCACCTGTGACCCTGGTGAGACCTGCGCCTGATGCTGCTGAGACCCCCGCACCTGACACTGCTGAGCCCCCCAACCTGTCGCTGCTGACCCCCCACCGCATCTGACCGCGGTGAGACCATCCGCACGTGAGACCTCCACATCTGCTCCTGCTGAGACTCTCCGCATGCTGCACCCACTGGCTGAACCTACTGAGGGTGAGCAGTAGGGCTGCAAAAACGAATCGACTAAGTCAATTATAATTGATGATGGAAAACGTTGTCTCTTCCCCGCCTCACTCAGCTTTCAGACCCGCTCAGGTATATGGGCGGAAACGCAAGGGGAAGGGGGCCCCATAATCTTCTACTCCCCGAGGGCCCATGTGTTGTCAGTCCGCCCCTGGCTCAAACAATACAACACCCTGCTGCTTCAGTCATATTAAAAGAAAACCTTTCATGAGGCTGGCATTCCTGGCCTTTCTTTCTGAAAATACCAGTTGCCTTAATGTGAAGCAGACCATTTTGGTTCAGTATTCTGAGTCACTGAGGCCAAGCCACGGGGCGGCAGGGAGTAGAGGGGCAGCAGGGGTGTGGAATTCGTATCTCCCGACGCCCAGGACATGAAGTTCTGGGAGCTGGGCGGGTAGTTGTTTTCTACATTTAGCCCTGCTTTGGGCACGCAGGTCTGAATGTACAGCAGGGAAGCTGCTTGTTCGTTTACAAGTGATCTCGGCGATCTGATGTAGCCGAGATCACTTGTATACAGCCTGCAAGTCCGTCCTACCCTGCGG
>NW_017306994.1:719064-732073 GCF_000935625.1 Nanorana parkeri
AGTAAAAAATAATAAGATGAAAAATTATTCAAAATAAAAAGGTAAAAAAGATAATAAGATAAATATAGTAAAAAAAAAGTAAAAAAATAAATAAAAATAATAGTGATAAAAAAATTAAGAAAAATCTAAAAAAAATAACCCTGCTACCCCCACCATCGGGTTGCCATTCTGCATTGGGGGGGGCGCATTGAGGAACCTGGCCTTGGGGCAGCAGGGAGAGTAAATCCGGCCCTGGTCGCTGACCTACAATAAGTTAACATATGAGGGACCACCATGATGGCTAGATATAATCTCTCTACATTTCAGGGCCATGTGACCCCCTTTTTGGCCAACCTGTGGGATGTGGTGTACCCACCTTTCTGTGCTGGAAAGCTAGAGACCTCTCCTATATTTTCCAAAGCTTGCTTGGAAATGCCCTAAAGCCACTAACTTTGTTCTTCGACCCTGACCCACCTCCACAGGCATCCTGGTTAGCCCACGTTCAGCTCCACCACTTTGTGAAGCTTTTGTCCTCCTTTGGCAATCTTTATAGGCCACTCACCCCTTTTAAGAGGCTTTGTGATCTCCGTGACAGGTGGGGATTCGCTGTATTACTTTTCGGCGTGGGAACAGGAATTGGGGATCGTCCTCTAAGAAGAAGACCGATGCAAAAGTCTTTGTTTCACGCATACAATCAGTATGTCCTCCTACGCACAGGAACGGAAATTTCAAGTTGTTAACCAGGTGGTACAGGTCACCAGTTAGAATGCATCAAATTAGCCCACTGTATCCGGACACTTGCTGGACATGTACATTGACACATATCTGGTGGAGCTGCCCCCTGCTCCTAGCCCTTTGGCGAACCGTCTCACACGTCTACTCACGAGTGGCCGCTACTGAAGTACACATCACGCCTAAAATGGCACTGCTTTCCATCTTTCCGGGCTCCATCTCTAAGGTGAAGAAATCCTTACTTAGATTCTTCCTCATTGCTGCCCGCACTTTAATACCTTGGCATTGGAACTCTTCTTACGTACCCTCAGTGTCGGAGTGGACGATAGAACTATGTCGGCTGATGAGATCTGAGGAGCTAATTGCAGAAAGGGCCGACCGATCTGATTCCTTTGTGGCCAGATGGATGCTCTGGATATTGTTCATGGACTCTGAGCAGTACCGATCTCTACGGTGAGTGAGTTTCCCAATGCCTCAGTCACCCCAGGGCCTGCGGTGGTGTGCCCGCGGGGGATTCACCGGTTACCCTTCCACGGATCGGGCAGGAGGATGGACACTCCCCCCCCTTCTTTTTCCTCCCCTACCCCCTGTCTTCTCTCTGCTTCCTCCCCTTCCCACCTCCTCTCCCTCTCTTCCCTTTCTCTTTTCTTTTTATGTTTATCTGTTCTGATCTGTTGTTTGTAGCTCCTTGGTCCCTCCACTCATATGGGTACCCTACCACCAATCTGTTGTTTTGTACCCTGAGATACGCCCCCCTCCCTCCATCGTTGGGCCACTGTGGGTCCTTCGGGGAGGTGGAACCGTAGTCTATACAGTGGAAAGGACCTTTATATGCCTCATTCACTGATTTGCGTGTATACCAATGACTTGCATGTCTTACATTTTATATGGCGGAAGTTCCATTGGGTTCTGCGTAGCCCTAGGAATGTGAGGCGCATGTTCTTTGTTTTTGTACCTATGTGTCTTGTAAGGCTGTTTCTATGAAACTTTCTCAATAAAAATTATTTCTGTACAAAAAAGTAAGCATATGAGGATTCCTGACTTTTCTTTAAAGTGATACTAAGCTCAGGAGTTAAACCTTACAAATACATTCATGTACCCTATTAACAACGATGTAGTTTATTTGTGACTCACTCGGCTGTAGATCCTGAAACCATCTCTGAATTTGTGCTGACATTGTCCTTCCTTCTGGATGGTGGCTACTTTTGTTCACAATGGTTCTCCAAGCTCACTTAAGTGACGGCCTACAATCTCAATACAAGTTAGTAAACTAAACGTGAGATTGTAGTCCATCACAGGAGGAAGCTTAGACTGATGATACATTACAACACACACAGAGAACATGGGGAACAAAAGTAGCCACCCTCCAGAAGGAAGAACAGTGTCAGCATGAATTCAGAGATGATTTGAGTATCTACAGCTGGGTGATACACAAAGAAGATACATTTGTGTTAATAGTTAAGGAAACTTGAATGTATTTTTAAGATTTCATTTCTGAGTTTAGTGTTATTTTAACTTTGCTGACATTTGTTCCGAGTCAGTGATTCCAAAAGTAATGAAAGTGAGTTAATCCAAAAACATGAAAATTGCTATCTTATAGGGAAAAATCAATCTTTGCCTGGAATTTCTTCTGAAAAGTAGCCTGTGCATAGGTGGTCCTGGGCCTAAAGCCTCAACAGAACAACACATGATAAGTCAATGGGAAGAAGATCAGGTGAAGGGAGACCACAGGCAATACTGGTGACCAGTCCTTTGCCCACTGTCTGTCTTTTCTGGGCAAAGCTTCCAGGGTTCAGGTCCTATTTAAAGAAGAACTTCAGGACTTAAAAAAACTAAGTCTTGCAGTGGGGCTATCTCCGCATTGCAAGGGTTAAGATCTCGCTTTAGTCAAAATCCATTAATGACAAGAAAATTGAGGTGATTTTGCCATTTGCGCCAGACAGATCAATAAACATCTACATATGATTTTATCTTGGAGTGCAGCTTTTCCTTCCTACAGTGTTTGTATGTGAGTGCATAGGTATTTAGTGATGGTAAAAATTGCTCCCAATTCCACGGCCATTTTAATTTTAGTTGCATTTAGTGACATTGCTGTCCTAAAAAAAAGGTCCATATTTTCAGTAATAACCAAAATAGCTATTAACGAACATCAAAGTGGCCAACCCTATCAATGTGTATTAAAAATAAAAAAATAAATCTTTCTATGTATAATTTTATTGATGTAACGGTCGTGATTGTAACTGTATCAGCGCACTTGTAGCAACATAGTTAAGTAATAACAACCTTTTTTTTTTTTACTACCTGTTCATTTTTCAGGACAAGATTTTGGGATATACACTTCTTTCTTCAAGTCCAAGTAGTGCTTATATACAGATGTTTAGCAAGATGCCAAAGCAAATTCAACAATTAAATTACCATCTTTGAAAATGAATTAGAAAGAAGAATGAAAAGTGTACCAGTTTGTTCTCAATGAAATTAGGTCTCTTATGTTATCTTATGAGTTGTTTCATAATTAACCAGCAGGATACCTGGTCTCTAAAGGAAGAACCAATACACATGAACATATGATACCCCTGCAAAATATGGAAGAGCAAGCAAGTGAAAATGTGTAGGACATTTAAAAAAAACTATTTTCAGGCCAACTTAAAAAACAGTGCCCTCACCATTATGAAGTAAAGGAGAAACCTCTTGACATCATCCAAGTACCTGATGTCACTCCTATCCTTTGTGATGACAACCTAGGTACCACAGTGTTTTGTACTACAAGTGATGATAACAAAATAGCCTTGTCAGTTGAAGACAGAGAATTCATCAAAATAATGGACAAAGAATTCTTCAAGGACGAGTCTAACAGCTGGGTTGCACCATTACCTCTTCGTGCTGCAAGGGTCAAACTGCCAAATAATAGTGAAGAGGCTTTATCCAGATTCAACTCACTTCAACGCACACTAAGGAACAGGCCTGAAATGAAGGACCATTTCATTACCTTTATGAAAAGGATCTTTGACAATGAGCACGCTGAGCCAGCTCCCCCACTTCAAATAAACGAATAGTGCTGGTACCTACCTTTCTTCGGAGTGTACCATCCACGTAAGCCAAAACAAATCAGGGTAGCGTTTGACTCCAGTGCCAAGCATCAAGGCGTATCCCTGAACGATGTTCTTCTAACTGGTCCTAACCTAACCAACAACCTTGTAGGTGTACTTATGAGGTTCAGAAGAGAGCCGGTTGCCATAACTGCTGACATTGAGCAAATGTTTCATTGCTTTATTGTACGAGAAGACCATAGGAACTTCCTAAGGTTTCTGTGGCACAGTGACAACAACATGGACAATGAGATGATTGAATACCGCATGAAGGTACATGTTTTCGGAAATAGTCCATCACCCGCTGTTGCAACATATGGTCTAGAGATTGTCCGCAGTGAGTATATCTGCTTATACAGGCCAGGCATAGAGGTCTCAGTAAGGGATATATTTTGCTATCACAACGATCGGAGTCAGAATAAGGGTTCTAACGTCCCAGCATATACTATCCTGTTGTAACATCAGAATTGCAATAGGAGTACATACTAGAGTTGTTTTTGATAATGCAGTCAAAGCTTACTTTTTTTTTTTTTAGTGTGTACTGCCTTCGATCTGACCGACACTTTCAACAACTTCCTGGATTCCTAGTGTGCTTTGGGTCTCTTTCCTTGCTGCTTGTGGTGATATAATCTCGATTTCTCAAGACTACATAGCCCATTGTGCATTGCCCCCAGCAAGCAATGTTACATTGTTCAGACATGTGACAAAAGAAAGTGCATATTCATAGGGCTTACTGAAACCGTGTCACTCCATTGATGAAGTACACCCTGTGGGCATCTTCAATAAGTTTACAAACTTCTAGATTTATAAAGTTAATAGGACTAGGAACTTATGCAAATTCATTATAGAAATACATATTTTGTTTTATGTTTTGACTATAGATACCCTTTAACTCTAACAGCTGTTTTTTTTTGTTTTTTTTTAAAGCTCACAAACTGCAGTTACAAAAAGTCCTTTCTGAATACTATCATTGTTTAGTGAACATGCCTTCACAAAGAAGTGCTACCTGACCACTGATAATCTGTCAACAACCTGGTGCATTCGTTAGTTAGTCTCATGAATACCTAGCTGGACTTGTTAGCTGTGCAGACAATTACGTTGGGGTAACCCACTCTGAGTATGCATACCACCAATTAGCAAAGTGGTTTCCCTTTAACAGTGTTTTGTCTTTAACAATTTAATAATGATTATTGATGCCTTTTGTACATTCAAAGTATTGAAACGACACAGAGTGCATTTATCGTGCAGTAGTATCCTTGGTGATCATTCATATTTAGAATATGGCACCCATAAAAATCTGAATGCCACATTCTGTAAAAATACATCAATTGAAGTACATTCTTACCACAGGTATGGCCAACTCAAGCTGCTTCTTTGCCTCATAACAGAATCCATAAGGTACTAGTTGACGAAACAGTCTCTTAATTCCATGAGGTTTGCCTGACAGAGGAGAGGTCTCTTCGGCTTCCGCCTTGTGTCTTGTCATAGATTTTGGAGAATCTCGATGGTAGATGTAAAGTTTTGTAGGACTCCTACACTAGAGACTGTAGTGAAAGGTCCACTGTGCATAATAGCACTGAGCATTTGATCAACGTTTAGCCTGGAGTGGTAAGAGGTTTCATAATGTGCACTTAAAGGGAGGAGGACATACTGTAATCTGATCATCCAGTAAGGCATATCAGTTATCTCTCAAAAAAATAGAAAGGAATTCAAAGGAAACAATGTTTGTTACCTAAGAATGTCTTCATTGCTAAAAAATAATTATTGTTAGTGAATGGTAATTCTTGAACTATTTTTCCAAGCTGCAGCAGTTATTTCACAAGCAAAACAGTATATATAAATATAATGTCTTAAGAAAAAACGTGGAACATTTACGTGACAAGGAAGTCATAGTTTTCTATTCTGTGCATTTTAGTAAATGCGTGCAACAAACTGGATCTCCACCCAAAACTTTGCCTGAGCAATCAGCATTTCTGCTCATGCAGAACTTGACTTCACCAGCAGCTGGGAGATGGAAGTGGCAATGAGGCAGCAGTCGGATGGACTCAGGAGAACCCATCCCAGGGAAGAAACTGAAGTTTGGCCCAGTGAGAGATTCCTCCATCCACACAGTTTAGCGTAGATGGAGGAATCTATTGCACTTTTTCCATCTGACCAGAGAAAATCTGCAGATAATCTATAGGTGTATGGCCAGCTTTAGTTTGGGTTCACTTTTATAAGCAGGTGAAAAAAATTAATTCTAGTTTGTCCAACTTGCCAGTCAATGTCCTAATGGTAGTGAAAAAGTAGTGGTAGTGGAAAGTGAATTGAATTAAAAGACATGTTCCATCCACAAAGCACCAATTCAGAGATGATTTGAAGATCTACAGCCAAGTTATATGCAAATTACATAAATTTTTGTTAATAGTTAAGGTACTTGAATGCATTTTTAAGATTTACCACCTGAGTTTAGTGTCAATTTAAGGTATGCAATGTCAGATATCATGTGCATTACTGGTAGTAAGCATAGCATCAAAGATCACAGCTAATGTGCTCTCTGGTGGTACCAGAGCAGTAGAAGAGGCTGGCTGTGAATTACCCTGACAGCATCAATTCTAAACTGCCCTAGCAATAAAAAGGCCACATATTGCACTGATTTTTTAAGGCATGTCAATCAGCATATACAGTATGTTTAGACCTTCAACCTTTCCACTTCTGTCTGGATATACTGAATCGCACTACAGGAAAGAGTTGACAACTTATAGTGCAAACAGATGGCCAATTTTAGGGTTAACCTTTTTCCGTACAATGTTATAACACCTTAACACAAAAATGTGTTAATCACTGAAAACAGGTCATAGTAGAAGGACTTGTTTGATTTAATCTGTTTGCTGAAAGTAACCTAGGGCAATTCACATTCTCTGTGTGGTGTTCCAAAATCTGTTCTGTATTTCTTTCAGTTGTAGGAATGGCAAATGTTAGTCACAAACAGGGCTGAATTAACCTTTATGCAAAATAAGCACATGTTTATTGTTAATTGTTTCTTTTTAATTTGTTGTACCTAGTGGAGTTGAGTCATCTCCACGAATCGCGGCTGCCAAGGGCAGACGGTTTTGTGACTCTGTGATTACGTTTTGGCAAGAGGTTCAGGGCATCCTGAATGACAGCGAGCACTGTAATCACTGTGTGTGTGGTCAAGTCTGTGACTCTCTTAAGACTGTGTCGCCCCAAGATAGTTGAAAAAGGACTAACCGGGTGTGTGGGAGGACAGAGTGGCAAGAGGTGTCTCGTTATCTTAGAAAAGCACTGGCCAGCGTAGGAATTGTGACATATTTTTATGATGGGTAATTTGGGCAGTAAAGAATGGACTTCTAGGTCCAAATTAACATCTTTATTTAAGTCCAGTAAGAAAGATGTTCCAGACGGTTGTGTAACTGCCTGTGAACATATGGCTAGGATCTATGGACCTGAGTATGTTCTGCCAATACCCCTAATATGTCAGTGGACACAGCAATGGCTCAACCCCATACCAAAAGAAGGTACATTGAACCCTAGAGCATGGAAAAAATTGCTTTCAGAAAACAGTGCACAAATTGCAGAATATAAATTGTTTCCAGTAGTCACTCTGTGGCTAACCGAGAGTGAGAACCTAGAGAAAAAAGGAGTAGATAAATACCAGACAAATAATGTAATATTTTACTACATACCAGATGAGCCTAAGAAACTGCGTCTCCCTCATATGCCACTCTAGTGGGAGCAGGTTTTTTAAATTCAAATACAGCTCCTTCTGCCTCAGTGGGACTGCAGGTCTCAGCAATATCACAGGCACCACTCTTAAGCCCCCTAGTGGAGAGCCCTGCAGCAAACACCTGTCTCTATTCAGCAACAAAAGAAAGATATAATCATAGAATTTTGTAAAAAATATGAGTATTGTAACAAGTCTGATTTAAAAGCTAGGTGTCACAACAGGGGGATAAAATGTATTCAGGGCAGAAGGACTTAAGATGACTTAAGACTGTTATTGGGTAAGGATGATTATTACAAAGAAAAGTGTCCAAACCTAAGCAAGTTGAGTGTGAATCAGTTGGAGGAGGAGTGCAATAAGTATAAGCTTCCTGCTCCAAGAAATAGAAATGAGTCTGTTAATAGCCTTTGGATGGATCAAGAAGGAATGGTTAGAAGGAGTATACATAGCCGAGAGAAACAGGAAAGTGAACAAAGGTCAGATAGTGAAAGCGAGGAAGAAAAGGAACCAGAACAGGGTGCCACTTTTATAGGGCCGGTAAGACAGCAAATTACATAGTTAATTAGTATTTGAGGTTGAATAAAGACATACAGTAAGTCCATCAAGTCCAACCTGTTGTGTGTGTGCGTGTGTGTATAGGTCCATGGGTGTTCTCATTCTTAAGAGTACCTGTACCCTTGTACATTTCGGTCTCTCAGGAAGTCGTCCAAAAGCTTCTTGAATGATTTCAGATTAATTGCGGAAATTACCGCTTGAGGCAGCGAGTTCCAGACGCTAATCGCGTGAACTGAGAAGAACCCCCTTCGCCCCTTGTGTTTGAATTTTTTTTAAAAAGTCAGTAGGTTAGTCTGACACGAACGGTCTTTCCTAAAAGTCAGTAGGTTAGTCTGACACGAACGGTCCTTCCTAAACCCATGCTGGTTGTCATTTTTTTTGTCATTTTCCCAAGCCAATAAATCATGCTGGGAGGGAACACACTACAGAGGTGTATACTTGTTCGTGGCGTGTTTATAAGGTTAGTAAATCAACCCCTAAGTCTTTGTTGTATCCCGGGTTCCGTCAACTACTTGGCTATATTTTGCGATGAACTATGTGTTTTATTACAATGGCCCAAGGTAAAAACGAGGAGACTGCAGCCTTTTATAAAAGGTTATGGCAAGCAGCATTTCCGTTCCCATAGCTGTCAGTGCTGGGCTCCTGAAGCCCAGCTGTAAGCTATTGAAGTGCGATCTGCACTTCAATAGCTTATTTGGAGTGTAAAGGTGACACTGGGGTCTTTTGTTGTACAAGTACTTTTTATTTAGGAAAAAACAGAAACAGAAATACGTTCCATCCACAAGGAAACAATGCCAAAAGGCGCATGTGGGAAAAAACATCACGGTACATTATTAGAACGGTGCACTGATGGGTTACAGCATGACAGTCATATAATAGCTAGTGCAATGCATCACCATAAATCTGGACATAATATGACATCTGCAGAAAACAAAGGACCTCCCACTCATGAACCCGTGCGAAATCTAATAAAACCAAGATAACCTATGCATGGGCTACTCGGGTGGGCTAGCCCCTGCTTAAGGCCTAAACAGTGAAACAGGCCAACCATGAGATAGTAAGGAAGCAACACAGCTCCGGGAGTAACGGGAATGCACTATTTCAATAGGACGGAGCAGTACAATACAAAAACAACCATATGCATATATGCAAAAAATAAGAACGAGGGTGTGCAACAGGAGAGCTCAGTGCGTCCGCATTGTATTGGGAGGGGAATGCCAAAATTTTAAATGTGTCAACTAAATTTTAGACAAAAAATAGAGATAATAATAAGGATATACCCTGGTAATGATGTCAGTTGAGGGAGCCCAGCAACAGGGACACAGGCTCGTCTCTAAACACGGGATGGGGAATGCGGAAGCACTGGTGCCCTCCCAAAGTGGACACCGAGCAGATCCCTGCCCCCTTAGGTACATGAAAGATCATTGCATCTAGCCAACTAAAACAGTGGAGGGAAAATAAGAAAAAATAAAAGTGAGAGAAATCCACCATAGGAGGGTTGAGGGAGTCCAGTTGAGCAGTCAGTAGGAGCTTCTATTGGCCAGTCCTATCAATCCGAAGCAAATCGAAACAAGACCCAAATCAGTGGAAAAACATCTGTCGGGGTATGGGGCTCCAAGTGGCATTCCGGGAAGTCCTGAAGCAAGTAGCAAAACGAAAAAAAACAGAAAACAAAACAAAACAACACAACCGGACTCCGGGGTCACATGTGATGCAAGAAGCAAAAATAAAAATAAAAATAAGGGAGCATCCAACAGTCAGCATATGCTCATGTAAGCCAGACGCAGCCACCCTAGGGGGCACGGAGCAATACCTGCCTGGTAAAGGGTCGTCAGGGTGTCTGGACATACACGGCAAAACGGCTGAAACATCAAGGGCTGAATACAAGGCCGCGGTGTGCGGACCAGGGAAGTAAATCATCCGTTGGGCTTCCTGCGAAAAACTTGGGAGCCTAAACGTTGCAGGGCCTGGGATCTCTGTGGTGAGCGGCCAGGATCATGTGGGCCCTGTGATGAATGGGATCGTTGGGAGGCCTGGCCATTCCGTTGACGAGGCTGCGAGCCTGGGGAAGAGGAAGGGGGCTCCGCTGGAACCTGGAGGCCAATCTCTCGGAGGCAAGAACGCACGTCTTCAGAAGACCGGAGCTGGAAGGATTTCCCCTGGTATGTAAAGAGGAGACGGAAGGGAAACCCCCATCTATAGTTGATGCCCGCATCCCGGAGAACCTGCAGGAAGGGGCCGCAGGACTCTGCGTTTCAAGATGGTTGAAGGGGCCAGGTCGGAATACAAGCTATATGGGTGACCCTGGAAGGACAAGGCCGGTACCTGCCTTGCGGCCTGCAAGAGTCGCTCCTTCGTGCGGAAGTAATGCAACTTAACCACCACATCCCGTGGCGGTCCATCTGACCTCTGGGGTCCGAGCGCCCTGTGAACGCGATCCATCTCCAACCGGTCCGCAGAAAGGTCAGGGGCCAATTCCTGAAACAGCGCGGTGACCAAGCCCACGAGATCTTCAATGGATTCAGGGAGGCCCCTGACGCGGATGTCACTGTGCCGGGCCCGGTTCTCGTGATCCTCCAGCTGGTCACGGAGAAGGGAAAGTTCCGTCTGGGCGGTCTCCAGGTCTTTTTTGTGGCCTTCCAGTATGGTGGTCACATCATCCATACGCGATTCCAAGGAAGCTGTACGGTGCCCGATTTCTCTAATTTACCGCCGGAGCTCCGAGGTTATGGTTGCGGAGGCCTTGGAAAGTTCTTCCCGTACCATGTCCCGCATCCGCACGAAGAGGTCAGGGACATGTGATCCTCGGGATCCCAATAGATGTTCAGCGAATGGGTCCTGGCTGTCCTCGGAGTCAGCCGACATGCGAGGAGCGTCGTCGTCTTCATGTAGGCCGCCGGGCGCCATCTCGGCTTGAGCAATCTCTTGAGTGCTGGTGACCTATTTCTTCAACTGTTCGTTTTGCACGGTGCCATCCGTGGAGTTACTGCAAGCACCATCCTTTCGTACTGGCCGGGATTGCTGAAAGGTGTGCGGAGAGCACCTTCACCCTACTGCAACTGAGATTAGGGAAAGACACTGCTCTATGTTTACAAGTATTGGTCGCAGACGATGTCCCTGTCAACCTTTTGGAAGCAGATGTATTGTCAGCTATTAGAGCAAACATTAAATACACTCCTACAGGTGTTAAGGTCACTTCTCAAGTCACTGAGGAGCTGCTAACTTCAGCAGCAGGCTTTCTCCATATTTGTACAGTAGGAGAAGAGACCAGTAAACCTACAATTGTGTCAGACACCGGGTTAATACCAGATGAGTTATGGGCTGTTGATAAGTACGATGTGGTTGCCCTAGATATATCTCCAGTAAAATTCAGAATCAAAGACAATTGTCAGATTTCCAGAATTAAACAATACCCTCTCTCAACTCAGCAAATAGAAGGGATAAAGGCACGATCTGATAGACTGTTAGAGATAGGAGTTGTGAAACCTTGTACTTCACCAGCCAACACACCTCAGTTGTCTCACTACATTGAGACAACTGAGAGCATTTCTGGGGATAGCGGGATATTGCAGATAACGGTTACCTTATGCCTCTAGTTTTTTAGCTCCTTTGTTTGAAGCTACCACCAGAAACCCTTTTTTTGCTCCAACGGAACTATAGCCCTTAATGGAGAAAATAGTCAATATGCTAGCAGAGGCACCTGATCTACAAGGGCATGCTACGGGAGTCCTTACACAACCACATGGAGACACATATAGACCTGTTTTGTATGTCTCTTCCCCTTTGGACCTTAGAGGCTCTCCTCCTTGTGTGCGCGCCACAGCTGCATGTGCTCTCCTACTGGAGAAAATAGGGCACATAGTTTTGGTTCATTCCATGACAATTATGGTCCCACATTCAGTCCACCAAGTGCTGAAAAACATTAAAACTAGGCATTTATGTATGTCCAGATTAACTAAGTATGAAGCTGCCCTGTTAGCTCCTCCCAATGTTACTATCAAGCCGTGTACTATAACCAATCCAGCCATTTTTCTTCATCAGTATAAAGAAAAGGGGGGGAGTATGGCCTGAATTTCCTGAATTGAAGCATCTTCACAGGAAAATGCACATTTTCACGATACAACTTGCCATTTGGTAGATTATCAGAAACATGACTGTGTATAATTAATGGAAGCTGAATCACAGTCTATTACACCTGTACACCAGTCAGAGAATCTCCTCTGGAAGGTGAGCATGTATACAATCTCTTTGTAGATGGATCCCGATATTACAGTATTGATGGGGTCCCCCACACAGGATTTGCAGTAACAAAAGACAAAGACATACTCATACAAGAATCATTACCTGCACACATATCGGCTCAAGAAGCTGAGTTATATGCACTTGAAGCAGCTTGTGTATGGTTAAAGGGAAAGAAAGGAAATGTCTATATAGACAGCAAATATGCTTTTGGGATTGCACACGATTTTGGTCCTATCTGGAAGGCTAGGAACTTTCTGACTAGTGCTGGGAAACCGGTCAAGCATGCCAAATTGATAGAGAGGTTATTTAAAGCTTTCCATTAGCCCCATGATGTGGCCATTCTGAAGGTAAGGGCCCATACCACAGAAGTCAGAAGTGAAGCAGAAGGGAACAGAATAGCAGATGAAGCGGCAAAGCATGCTGCTCGCCAACCTGTTATGCTCACAACAGGGACGTGTGGTCAAGGGAGGCAGGTGAGGCAGAGCGTCACCTAGAATTATGGAGGAAAAAGCTGTCATCTAACAGGGCATCCAACAGGTTACACAGCAGGGAAATCCTCCCCGCTGTGTAACCTGTCATGGACAGAGCGCCCCAGCGGTGAGGAGGAAGTGCAGAACAGGGAGGCTCCTCCCTGTCTCCTGCCTTTCTCCTTTACACTAGCTTGGGGACGGGTTGGGGCGGGGCTTTGTCT
>NW_017306994.1:732103-774648 GCF_000935625.1 Nanorana parkeri
ATAGCAAGAGGTACCGCATGTCACTGGCTCACAATGGCACAAGCAAAGGTACAGCCTGAGACCCCTGCAGAGCCCTCCATAGAAAGTCTCAGATGGGCTGCACAGTATCTATGGTGTGCTCTGCAGAGTCACTCTCAGCTGGGCTGTGTGGGGTCTCAGATATGTGTGGGATCTCAGTTAGGTCCTGTGTCCAGTGCATTACTAAGCCCGGAGTCCAGTGCGTTACTAAAGCCGTGTAAGGGGCCCAAAAATTTCTGATGGCTGCCCTGATTATAAAGCCTGGAGAGACAAAACAAATAGCCCTTTTCCTAACTTTTATGACAACAATAGTCATAAGAACGGAGAGTGGCAAGACTGGTACAAGACCACAGAAGGGCAACAGTGCATCAAATTACTTGAGATCTTAATCAGTGATCCTCTCAAATGATCTCCGAACGCACTGATCGCCGTACACTGCATCGTATGGGATTTGGAAGCCAAAGGCCTGTTCGAACACCTTTGCTGTCTGCAGTTAACAAGATAAAACGTCTCCAATTCGCACAGGAACACAAGGATTGGACAGTCGAGCATTGGAAAAAAGTCATGTGGTCCGATGAATCACGTTTCCAGTTGCATCATGCAGATGGCAGAGTGAGAATTTGGCGGGAACAGCATGAAAGCATGCACCCCACATGCATGAGTACAACCCTTCAAGCTGGTGGGGGCAGTGTTATGGTTTGGGGCATGTTTTCCTGGCATGATTTGGGCCCTTTAATTCGTGTGGAACAACGTCTGAATAGCACAACATACCAAAGTATCGTTGCTGATCAAGTTCATCCTATCATGTTGATGGCGTATCCCAATGGAGATGGCTTCTTCCAACAAGACAACGTGCCATGCCACAGTGCTCGTATTGTGCAGGAGTGGTTTTAAGAACATGAGGGAGACTTTACCTTGCTTAGGTGGCCCCCACAATCACCAGATCTCAATCCAATTGAGCATTTGTGGGACGAAGTTGAAAGAGCCCTCAGGCAGCTGGTTCCACAACCATCAAATCTCACAGAACTGGACAGTGCTATTCATCAGGCATGGTGTCAGATTCCTCGCATCACCTTTCAACATCTCGTGGGATCAATGCCAAGAAGAATCGCTGTAGTATTAAAGGCAAAAGGTGGCGCAACGAAGTACTGATGGGGTGGTCATAATAATCTGGCCACTCAGTGTATGTATCCACTACATGTGTATATGAGGGATGTGAATGCCTATACAAACTTAAGTGTGGAAATGCAACAAGCCCCACTCATCGTGTAAAAAGGTCTATGAAAAAAGAATGGAACAACAATCCTTCCTGTTGAGGAAACATGCCAGAAGTTTTTTTGACCTGGAAGTACCTTGGATTCCTGGACTTATTATGGACTTAGGGTGTTTACAAATAAGCAAACAAAAGGGGGGAGTTGTGGAAGAACACATATACATTCAATGAACAATAAAAATCACCAGCACTCCGTAAATTAAATTTAAAAAAAGTCCATTTATTTGTACTAAACGTCACACATATCGGATAATCCAACGTTTCGGGACCATGCAGGGTCCCTTCATCAGGGCAGAGATGTGACAGGGTCACATCTCTGCCCTGATTAAGTACTTTGTGAGGTTCATACATAGCAAATAATTGCAGAGTGAAAACCCTTGTTAAGGCATTGCAAATGAAAGCAAAATTGTGAACTAATGTTGGGAAATTGTACTACTGAAGATCTTGAGAGTGATAAAAAGCCAGGAGGGAATTCAGTTTACCAATGCCAATGAACTGACCTTTTTCTAAGAGAACAACTGTTATATTTTTGACCTAGCATATCATTTTGCACAAAGTAACTAAATTCCCATACCAATGGGCTAGTGTAATGTGATACTTTTTAATGGCTACATTAGGGTCATGTCACACTGGCAATTTTGTAGTATGGGTTTTTTTGTGTGATTTTTTACAGTGATTTGCAGCTGTCACTCAACATTGCATGCAGCTTTTTTTTTTATGTCAGTGACAAGATGGCCAGCTACAATTGCATTTACCTCTATGGCTTAGCTACAAATCACTGAGGAAGAGTGATTTGTAGCAGTGAACATAATGTAATAATGTAGCACAAGTTTGACCTATAGCTACGAAAAATCACCAATGAATATAACAAATATGCCACTGGCTACAAACCACATGCATTAGAATTTTGTAGCACAATTAAGCACTGCTACAAAATTTCCAATGTGGCCCAGGCCTTAATATTACCTGAATATGTTCTGCCAGGGGCATCCCGAGGCTGGGTGACACCCGGAGCGGTAACCAAGTGTCACCCCGTCGAGACTTCACTGCGCATGCGCGTGACATCACCACGCGCATGCGCGATGATGTCATCGCGCACGAGCTACAGTATTCCGATACATGCCGGCGGCTATATTAGTGATGGACGCCGGCAGAGAGAGGAGGGTACAGTCACCCGGAGGGATAAGGTATGCCGCCGGGTCCCCTCCTCTGTCGGGCGTTCGGTCCATGTCCGAGCGCCCGACTTTTCAAAGGGGGGTGACACCAAAATGACTGTGAGTCATTTTGGTGTCACCCCTCCAATGGTGTCACCCGGGTGCGGGCCCCACCCCCCGCACCCTCCTTGTGACGCCACTGTGTTCTGCTAGTGTAAATAAGGAATGTATCTGTCTTTTAGGCTCAGATTCAAGCAGGTGTGACATCAAAGAAAGAGGATCTTGCATCCAGCACTCCAGCTGGGGATTATTCTAGCACTCCAGCAGGGGATTATTCCAGCACTGAGTTTAGCATGGTTGCAAATGGCAAGTATATGAAAATGCTCTATAGAAATTGACTATAAAAGCGGTTGACCTTATATTGCCTTCTGTTTACATCTGTAAATGCTACTAACCAATTGAGTGAACCTGTTTTGACCTATTTGTTTTGTTCTGAGTCATCATTTACTGTATGTAAAGACTATGGAGTTAGTAAATATTACAATAGTATTTTCTGACTTTTTTCATGCAGGTGACGTGCATTCTTCGGATACTGGCTATTCTGATGTGGATCAGAATGTTACAGGTGCAGTTATTGTTCCAGACATTGGTTTCAGTCATACAGAGCATCTGGTGTTACAAGAGGATTCACCACTGGAAGCTGTGAATGTAGTGTGTGAAGTTCTCTCCACCAAGCAGCTAATACTGCGAAGGGGACTTGTAGTGTTTTTATCTTTGATAGTGCTTATAGTAGGAGTCATGGTTAGACTTTAGACTGGGAATGGATAGAGTAAATGAGTTGATGACCTCTAAATGAAAACCTTCAACTGGGCAGATCCTATAATGGGTTGTCTCAAAGAGCCAGGCTATTGTGATTAGCAAAGGATAGGTTGTATAAAAATGATTCTCAGGATTCAAGCTCTTCCATCTTTCTATAAGGATATGAGATGGAAATAGTTTTAAGAGCTATACAATCTACTCTATTAGATTGTTTCTATCAAAAAATGTTATGTTCCGTCATACATCTTTTGTTGATTAGAACTGCCAAACAAACTTTTTGCTAAGAGTTCATGCAACTCTAATTTGTTGTTACTGTAATTTGACACTCTGACTGCCTTCAGGAGATCCTTAACCGCTTCCCGGCCGGCCATTGTGAATAAATGGCTGGCAGGGAGTTTCTTGGATGTGACAGGCCATCTAAAGATGGCCTGTTAGCCCCGCCCACTCACGCACACCGCACGGTGCGCAAGAGAGGGAACCGGTCATAATTTGTAAACAGGCAATGATGCCAGTTTACATACAAGCGATCCACCGGCTGTGGGAAGCCTATCCCACCTCAAACTAACCAATGAACTATCACGTTCTCTCAAACAATTCATCCCCACACAGCTAGCTCCTCATGTATCGATTGCCCTTCCCTTTTAGATTGTAAGCTCTCACGGGCAGGGCCCTCCTTGCCATCTTGTCTTGAATTGTGTTGTAATTGTAATGTCTTCCTTATATTGTAAAGCGCTGCGCAAACTGTTGGTGCTATATAAATCCTGTATTATAATAGTAATAATAATAATAATAATGGATTTGTAGTTTCACCACAGCTGGCGTGCCAATGTTGCCTACCCCTGAACTAGAACATGAACTTATCTGATATTTCTTTACTTAGGTAATGTGATATCGGTGGTAGAAAATGTCATGTGGTCACCACTACACTTTTATTTTTATATTTGTGCATAGTAGTTGGGTTAACAGTATAATTATACCAGCATTTTAATTAATAAGTATTTATATTGTTATTTAATAAAGCTCAATGTAATCACATCTGCTGTTTCCATATTTCATTGTCCCTTAAAGGTATAAGAATGACATTGAATAAATGATTTATTATGTATTTGTCATAAAAGAGCCAAAAGCTCTTTATGTGCCTTTAAGTTACAATTTGCATATAATGCAGATTTTTTAAAAAAATGCATATAATGTTTTGCTTTACAATTTTACATTCTGTGTTTGGGTATAGGAGACATGGCCAGAAGAGTAAATGTAAGAGAAGAAATCTATTTCTGCATATTGAAATTCGACTACAGCTGATACCAAATACCGATACAGGCATCAGTGGGCCCGCCACCTGTCTTCTTGATTACCTGGGAGGCCGATGTTCTATCGAAAGAACACCAGCTTCCCGTGCCTCCTGACACTGCAAGGCAGCCTGGCTTCCTGACCAATCAGGAACCTGGGCTGCATGTCATGACCCGCCTCCCGGCTTCCTGATTGGTCAGGAAGCCGGCTTCCTGATTGGCTAGGAAGCCAGCGTACCTTATTGCTAGGCAGTCTGGCTTCCTGACCAATCAGGAAGCCAGGCGGCACATTGTGACCCACCAGTCGGCTTCCTGATTGGCCGGGAAGTCAGCTCCATGCTTTCTCACAGCACTGCCGGTCAGAGGGAAATCTCCCCCTCTGACCAGAAGTTCTGTTATCGAGGGTAAGTATCGGTGCATTTGGGCGACTACGAGTACTCTCCCAAATACTTGGTATCGGCACCGATGCCGATAATAGTATCGATGCACCCCTAGTATTTTCACTTCTGGTTGAATGTTCTTAGCTATTGTTTCAGGCTAAATATATAGTAAATCGCAAGAAATTACACAGCACACACCCACACAGGGATCGCTCAGTTGCAGAACTTTCTTAACAGATGTCTACTAATATACTTCTTCAATGCAAGTTTTTCATTTAAACTAAGATACAACATCCATGTGAAAAAAGTAAGTACACCAAATTGAAAGTGTTGACTTCTTTAATATGATTGTACAAACAAACATCAGATCTTTAAACAGTGCATACAGATTAATGTAATATACTTTGATGAAAACACAAGGAGAATTAGCCTTTTCAGGAATTTATTCAACAAAACCGTCAATGGGTGTAATAGTGTACTGTGGAAAAAGTAAGTATACCCTTGCCCTCAGAACGGGTTTTGACAATAGATGGGAACAAAGTTCATGTGGGCAGGCAGAAGGCAGGGTTAGTGTGCAGTGCTTCCAGTGTCACCCGGCTCATGCTTTCTAGCCTAGCTGCTGTGTGGATGAACTGATATCCCCCCCTTATCTACACCCTTCTATTTACATTGTGCACCCACATATTTTCTCCTTTTGACCAGCAGTGAGGAGCACAATATTACTGACCGCTGCACTCTGTACACAGTGCTGTATCTTACCTTCACTATGTTGTACATTATTCGTCTGATCCTGCACTGCATTCGCTGTGTTGTATATTATACTCCTGGCTCCTGCATTGCATGTTCTAAATCATACTCATTACCCTGCACTGCATTCACTATGTTGTACATTATACTCCTGACCCTTGCACTCTATATGATATCTTGTACATTATACTCTGACTCCTGCACTGTATATGCTATGTTGTACATTATATCCCTGACCTCTGTGCTGTATGCTCTGTGTTGTACATGATCCCCACTGCATCACTATGTTGTTCATTGTAATCCTGAACCCTGCATTGTGTACACCATGTTGTATGTTATATTAAGCTGGGTGACAGAGTCCTGACTATTTTTATTGCACACGAATTTTGCAAAAATTATGTTTTCTAAATATTTGATGCCAAATGTTTACAGATTAAAAATTGGAGATGGCTAAATAAATAAATAGTTTAACTAATGAACAAACTTTGGCTGTGTTTCTGTCCCTATTATGAAGAGTCTTCCTGTATATAAAGTATTTTAAAATGAAATTGTGCAATAGATTAACAATATGCCTCTTTTAGAACCACACCAATTTGAAAGGAATGCCTGCTCCTAATTAACACACATTTCTCCACCTACAATGTTTTGCTGGGCAAGGTAAAAAAAAAAAAAAGATGTCCCTGGAAATGTTGTTGAAATGTTGGCAACTATGATGGTCCCAGAAAAGGAACAGCCATATTCACAGCTATACCTTACTCAGACTATGAGTGTAAGGGTTTGCAAACATGAAAAAAAATCATCTTTTGGTGATCATATGATTTCCTAAGAAACAATACATTGCATAAGAGTGAAAGTGGAGCAAAGGCTTGATCAGAGGAACATTTGCTTTGTGGTTATACAGTACATGTATTGTAAAACACGAGGCCGATTAATGTTGTACATTATTCGTCTGATCCTGCACTGCATTCGCTGTGTTGTATATTATACTCCTGGCTCCTGCATTGCATGTTCTAAATCATACTCATTACCCTGCACTGCATTCACTATGTTGTACATTATACTCCTGACCCTTGCACTCTATATGATATCTTGTACATTATACTCTGACTCCTGCACTGTATATGCTATGTTGTACATTATATCCCTGACCTCTGTGCTGTATGCTCTGTGTTGTACATGATCCCCACTGCATCACTATGTTGTTCATTGTAATCCTGAACCCTGCATTGTGTACACCATGTTGTATGTTATATTAAGCTGGGTGACAGAGTCCTGACTATTTTTATTGCACACGAATTTTGCAAAAATTATGTTTTCTAAATATTTGATGCCAAATGTTTACAGATTAAAAATTGGAGATGGCTAAATAAATAAATAGTTTAACTAATGAACAAACTTTGGCTGTGTTTCTATCCCTATTATGAAGAGTCTTCCTGTATATAAAGTATTTTAAAATGAAATTGTGCAATAGATTAACAATATGCCTCTTTTAGAACCACACCAATTTGAAAGGAATGCCTGCTCCTAATTAACACACATTTCTCCACCTACAATGTTTTGCTGGGCAAGGTAAAAAAAAAAAAAAGATGTCCCTGGAAATGTTGTTGAAATGTTGGCAACTATGATGGTCCCAGAAAAGAAACAGCCCTATTCACAGCTATACCTTACTCAGACTATGAGTGTAAGGGTTTGCAAACATGAAAAAAATCATCTTTTCTTGATAAACAAAGGGCATTGCTTATAACTGGAAAATAACAGTTGATCTGAAAAACCTCTACCAGCCTGATCTGTTGCATTATCCATATTGTTAGATATGAAAAGATATTGCATTGATGTCATACATTTAAAGTCAGCTAAGTGTAGGCTTTGCGCCCTCCAATGGAGCAAAGGCTTGATCAGAGGAACATTTGCTTTGTGGTTATACAGTACATGTATTGTAAAACACGAGGCCGATTTAAAAAGAAAAAACAGATAAACTTAAAATATTTGGAATCTGTTCTTGATAAACAAAGGGCATTGCTTATAACTGGAAAATAACAGTTGATCTGAAAAACCTCTACTAGCCTGATCTCTTGCATTACGCCTTCCTACAATTTATTTCACAATCGTTTCCTTTCACTATTGTTAGATATGAAAAGGATATGAAAGTCAGCATGGAATCAGCCATTGTTGTGTCCCCTGTAATTCAACAGATATATAAACATATTATCACTATTATTGTTGTTATTATGTTACATAGATGTATAGTCACAGACATTTGTAGATGAGGTCTATATATGATGTACTTATGCTCACACATACTTCATCTTCTTGTGTAATACTGACATTATTATTATTATACAGGATTTATATAGCGCCAACAGTTTGCGCAGCGCTTTACATATATTATTTGTTACACAATAGCTCAAGAGTGTTGCTAAAAACATGCAATCAAGAACAAATATTTCTATTAGATTGTGTCTGGAAAGCAGACCTAGTGTGTATAGAACAGCATGTGTATAAAAATATAAAACCTTAACAGGACTTTTTTTACAAACGGATGGGCGGTGTCCATGTTGGAAAGGCTTTTCTAAAGTCGTAGGAATCTTTTGCTAGGTAATTGGTAGCAAATGACTTGTACGATGAGTCAAAAGCTAGGCCAGCGAGGCTGAATGAGAGAAAATATTATTTCTCTAATCCGTGCTCAAGAGCGTGGATGGAGGAATCTGCGCTGCCAGCTATACCTGAACACCCAAACAGTGGCTGCATTTATTTGTATGCAGTCCCTGTTCAGCCAGCAAATTTCCACTTGACTCCTTCGATTTTGCAATAAAAGTTTGTCGATCCTGGTGGGGCTGAGAGGGACAACCATGGTTTGAATTTCAGCCAGTTCAGCAGCATTTGGAAGAAATTCAAGCCATGGACGCCAGATCTAGCTTGAAGATGTGTGTGGGGGGAGGTGCAGGACAGAGAAAGTACATACTCATACTCATAGAGAGACAAATATAAGTGAAGTAACCTATAGGCCTAGAGCACTGTTGGATGTGCTACAATGAGAAAGTTTAGACTAGTGGTCAGATATCAATCTAGTGTGAACACCCTGAAAATCTGAACCTGGAGGTTAGGTACAAGAGAAGAAACCTCTTACTCAGGGATCCTGGCTAATAAAGCAAACCACTCCTGAAAGCCTACCTCCAGACTTTTAAAAGTCATTCAAATTGTTTGCCCCTCTCCCCACTGAGCTTGTAAAGGATCCAACTCTTTTTTTTTGAGGGGATTATATTTTTTTTACCTGCTCAGAGTTAGCTTTTAAAAATGGAGACTTGGGGCATGCACCCTAGGTACCCAGTACAGTAAAGAAGAATACAAGGTACTGATAGGTGTCTAAAAGATACTGGCCAATGAAACTATATATTGTTTCATTATATACCCTTCATTACATTTAGAAAATAACAACCATCTTTTACCATATATTTTATAATACAGCAGAACGTGGTTCACTCTTTTATGTCGTCAACTTACCTTTTTCCACCAAGCCAAATTGAGATTTCAAAATATCTGTTTGTGAGATTGTCGGGTCAGGGACTTCTACTGGCTTCACTCCAGCTCTTATTCTTGCCTTGTAAAGTGACATTTATAATCAGGTACAATCAGTACAAATAAGCCATCATACAATATATAGTTCTTAGATTTGGTGACTGCATTCTTTTTTTTTTTTGGCTAAGCACATTATCTGCAGTTGAAGAAAAAAAAACCTGTTGCTCTTGTCAGAAATCTTGTTTCGGTGCCTGTGTATGGAAACAGTTATCAGCTTTCCCGGCTATCTTCTGTGAACTACAAAACAACTACCCCTATGTAATGAAGAGCCCCCTCTCTTCTCCATTACATCAAGGGTAGCTGTTTTGTGTTTGTAGTCCAAATCAGAAGGGCAGAATAGTGGCATAGAATGCAGTGAGTAGGTTTTGCCCTACAACAAGAAGTATGTTCCTGGCAGGATTACCAGGTGAAAATAAAGGAGAAAAAAAATCTTGAATTTTTGGGTATAGATAGATTTAATGGTTGGCCCTCAATAGGGAATGTCACCAGCTATTGATACTGCAGGTGAAATCTGAAAATGACAGCAACATGTCCAGCCAACCTAAGCATTGGGCAAAACATAGATTAACTAAGTCTAACTACAGCTTCTTTTAATGGAATAAGCTAATTACCTCTTCACAGACCTTGTGCCAGTTAATGCAAAAGATGTAAGGTATATAGATGCAAGTTTGCAGCAATACCGGACAAAACATTCCAGTCCATAGACCTTGAAGACAAAACATGCATTTGAAAGATACACCACAAAATCTTACGATACCTGCCTTTTCAAAAAGAAACAAACGGTAAAATATGTTAGCCAGTATGAAGAACATTTTTCATATACAGTTTTATCAGAAAACGGTTTGCCTTAGAGAAGTATTGGATTGTTTACGAATCTTTTTCTCCATGTAGTTTTTGGGAAAATAATAGGTTGCTCGTATTCACATTTATCAGCCAATTGCAGTAGCCAGACAGTGCAGAGATTCCTGCGCTTCTGGGCCCTAGCAGTCACTTGGTCTGATACAGCTAAAGTTAAGCCCTTGCTTCTGACTATTAGTACCTATTATTACCATGTGAAACCCTGGCCATGTTTTTCTTTCTAAAGCTCTCAAATGTAAAAATAGAAATTCTACTTTATTTTTGCACCTCTCAAAACACATTCAATATTGGCTCAATATCATCCAGTTAGGATTAGATCTTGGAGCCTCATGTTATCTCAAGTTCCTCTTATCACAGCCACTGAAAGAGGACACTGTATCCTCTTTGAATCCTAATTTATGGGCCATTGTTAGTGTACTTAGTGTTACCCCTAGTTGTTTTCTTCCCTGTCCTTACCCTATGACTATAGCAACCGGTCCAATAACAACCAATCTGTATCAGCAAAGCTAAATTCAGCTGATATTATAATCTTACAATTCAGTGTAGGAACGCAAACATTTAATATGCAAACATATTACTGCCATATATCCAGTTAGTAATCTTACCTATAACCCCAAGTTTTGCTGGAAACATCAGCGATAATCCAACCGGAATCCCAATGAAGTAATAACCAAAAATATTTGTAATAGCACCAATTTTTTGCTTTCCCATTCCTCTTAATATTCCACAGCAAGCTGTCTACAACAGAATATTGAAGGTTAAATGTTGTATACTTCCATCATTCAGAGGACCACTATGAAAACTCATGTTTGAATTGCATAAACTGTGCAGCAAATAAATGTTTTCTTGCACAGATTATCAAACAAAAGACCAAAAAGTAATTTTACGTGTCCATTAAGGGACACGGCAATACAGAAACCGTTGGGTTATATTGCTGCCTCCAGGAGGTTGGGACACTGGCAAACAGAAAAATTGTAAGCCAGCCCTCATTCAAACCCTCCACTATTCAGCATGCTTCAGTTTCTCACCAGCGTCCTAGGAGGCTGAAAGCTTTTCCTCAATTGTGCTGAAAAAGGTCTAACAATTTTTTGCTAACCTTCTTTACTTGGCAGAATTTTCTCTCTGAGACTTAAATCAAGATTCCTCCCTTGTACCGCTTCTTGATCTGGTCTCTATATGGCATCTATGTGGTTCATCATTTCCTCAGCCTAACTTTGTGGCCAGACTCAGCTGGACCAGACTTGTGAGGCTAGCCTGGAATGTGACCTTTGGGCACTGGGGTCTGCTCTGCCCCTGCTCCTGCTGATAAAGCACCACTAGGATCTCTGGTCTGTTTTAACTGCCTGCCTACAGTGACCTGGTGTGGCCTAGAAACGTTGAGGCATGTTGTTACTTTGGCTCTGCTCTTGACACCATGATTAGCAATGCTATGGGTGGCCAAAGTGTGCTCCTGCCTCAATGCAAGAGGTTTGCAGAGGAGTCGGAGAAACCGCAACATTTACCTTCATCTACATCGGCAGTAGGTACTCGTAGGCCTTTGGAGCATCACTCCCACTTAGCCTGCAGGGCTCAAAGCCTTAGGTCAACTAATCCTTCTGAAAAGCCATTGTCATGATGGTGCACCACCACTTCTACAGCTGAGGAACTGTTTGTACGTCTGGGTAAGTTCTTGGGTAGTATGTCTTCCCAGCATTTAGGTTACCCCTCACTGTATTTCTTGTGCTACTGAACAAAGTATTGCATCTTCCTAAATCTTACTGTGTTCCTCGAACCCTGGCACCCCTTGTAGTTCCAATCTCATGTAGGTGACCGTATAACCTGACTGTTTCTGAATTTATGTGTCCCTTAATAAACTCCAAGAAATAGATTCTATGGTAAGTACAAACATTAAAATGTTCCATCCATTTACTTCTGCAGGTTTGCAGTAATATTAATTTAATGTTGTATAACTGAGCTAAATATGAAAATACTTACAGTTGTTCCATCAAACAGGTGAAATGGAGCAAATAGGAGCATGATTTTTGAAACTAAAGCAACAATATCCCTAAATTTAAAGACAAAAAAAAAATAACGTGACATAAGAACGTACTATGAAACAATTACCATGACAGTATAATGTAATGTTTTACATATAGGTTACATAGGTTAGGACAAATTAATAAAGTAGCCATTTCACTTACTAATAGCTTTACCCTTTTAGATAAATCTTTTTTCCCTTACTATGTAGCTGTGTTCTATTTAGCCAGCAGAGCTACATATTTACCAGGCTTTATTGCAACAGCTTGCCAAAAAGGAAGAAAGAGCTTTTTAAAGCTGGGGGCAGTTGTATTAGAAAAATTAAACTGTAAAATAAAGGTCCGACACCTCCACTAGAATCCTAAAACGTATTCACAAAAGTAATTACGATTCAGGTATGTTAAAATCATAGAACAGCAAAACAAAGAGCAAAAAGGGTCCCCTGTAATGGTTCAATGCAGTAGAGGTTGTGTTCTACAGAACAGAGGTATTCTGTTAAGTGTTTTGCAACAGATGGCAGAGGAATTAATATTTTTAAAGGAAAGACCAGGTTGAAATAAAAATAAACCCTACCCCCCCCAGGGGGTACCCTAACCTACTCTAAGCTACCACCCTGGTGTCCACTTACCCCTGACAGTGGAGCCTCCCATAATATTTACATCCTACTTTTGGAAATCTTGGCACTGTGAAGTAGCCTTTCATAAACTGATATGGACAATATTTGTACTGTTGGAGTAAGCCCCTATTCATGTCTAGGGGAAGTCCAGCACGGGGCAGTGCAAAGAAGATTTCTGAATGGAGGATATAATCTCTGTGGGAAGCAGCTGCCGTTGGAGGAAGGTAAGTGGGCACTCGGTTGGGGGTATGTTAGGGTGTTAAAAGTCACCAAATTTTGCTTCCTATCTAAACCTGAACTTGTCCTTTAAATAAATATACATTAATCCTGTCATTATTTACATGTTTGGCTTTGTAGAGAGGTGACAAGACCTTAGCAGTGGCAGTAAGGACTGCAAGGGTATCCAATGTTGGGAGGGTCAAGTCTTGGAACATACTGTGGGTGTGGAGGCATTACTGAAGGGAAGCTTTGGTGTGCATTCCTAGAGAAAGCAGCTGTGACTAGTTTAGGGTGAGGCAGTGCAGTGCTGACTCTGAATAGGTGGGTGAGGGTGAGGTGGGTGAGTGTAGGGTTGGAGTAATGTTCTGGCCACCAGTAAGACCTTTGTGACTGACATAGGTCTCACTGGTAACTGACAAGTGACTGAATTTAATACAGTACTGTCAGATCTGGACTCAAAACTACTTTCTGTGGTACCTCTTCTTATTTGCAAAATACTGATTTTTAAAGAAAGTGGACTGCCAGCTTTGGGCCTGATTTTGTATCCCAGTAAAAGCTGTATTTGGCCATTCATCCCCCTTTTTCCCATCATTACACATAGGGATGCACTGATGCCATTTTTTCAATACAGAGTACGAGTACCAATACGTTTCCTCTAGTACTCGCCGATACCATTTACCGATACCTTTTTTTTTTTGTGTCATGTGACAGTTTTTCTACAACAATACAGACTAATGATTTTAGGACAGTGGTGGAGCGGCCAGGCCTGGTCACAACTGCAAATGCTGTGATCCTGGTAGTTCTGCCACTGATTCTAAGCTGTAGAGGGACTACAAATCCCAGCAATACAGTATACAGCAATGCAGAATACCACCAGCTATAACGGACTACAAATCCCAGTGATAGATTATACAACAATGCAGAATACCACCAGCTATAGAGGACTACAAATCTCAGCAATACATTATACAACAATGCAGCAGAATACCACCAGCTATAGAGGACTACAAATCCAAGCAAAACATTATACAGCAATGCAGAATACCACCAGCTATAGAGGACTAGAAATCCCAGCAATCCACTACACAGCAATGCAGAATACCACCCGCGATATAGGACTACAAATCTCAGCAATACATTATGCAGCAATGCAGATTAAAATGAAGCTACATACTCACCAGGGATATGCGGTGTCTCAGGGGGCTGCGCGGTGTCTGAACAGGGCTATGCGGCATCTCAGGGGGCTATGCGGTGTCTGACCAGGGCTGTGCAGGGTTTCACTAGGGCTGTGTGGGGTCTGACCAGGGCTATGTGCTGGTCTCACCAGAGCTGTGCGTTGATCTCGCCGGGGCTGTGTTCGGTCTCACCAGGGCTACGAGTGGGGTCTCACCAGGGCTGCATGCTGCCTCACCAAAGCTGAACACGGTCTCAATAGGGTTGCATACAGGTCTCACCAGTGCTACGTGCGGTCTCACCAGGGCTGCGTGTAGGCTTCCCCAGGGTTGTGCAAGAGGCGGGTCTCCCCATGGGTGTTCGAGAGGGTGTGGAGGCGGGTCTCCCAAGGGTTGTTCGGGTGGATGCGGCAGCGGGTCTCCCCATGGCTGTACAGTTGGGTGCGCAAAAGCAGGAAATATGTGGCCAGACTAGCGCCTTAAACGCGCTCCGCGAGGTCCCCAGCAGGCTGCCCCAGCAAGGAGCGGTATCAGCGTTAAGTATCGGGGCATTTTAATGAGTACGAGTACTCGTGAAAAGGCCCAGTATTGGCACCGATGCATCCCCAATTACAGTCTTTTTAATTCATCATCAGCACAAGCTGTCCTTCCTCGTTCAAGGTACCGATAATGCTAATGCTTCAAATCAAATAAATTGTAAATGACCCCTAAAGTCCTTACCAAAACAGGGTAGTGTGTTGAAAGTCACTTTTCTGCTTAAAAATTTAGAAAAATGCCTGGTGCGGAAAAGAAAAGTGAGATCACCACATATCATAAATGGATTTGAAGAAGTTACTTAACTTCATATTACTCACCTATCAGTTGTAAACATATAACCTATGACATTTTTCAGTGCAAGTGCAATACTGCTGATCAACAAGCAACCAATTGCTGAAAAATAGGAAACGCAGATTAGACTGGAAAATAATTTAATATTTCAATTGCCTAGTTTATGCTCTAAAACAGCAAACAACAATAACTGAATCAGAAGTGATATTCCAAGCCTAAGGAAATTGCATAATTGAAAACAAATGACAGATAAATGCAAGGCTGTTTTTCAAATGTGTTCTAGGCCTGACTATGAATGTGTACCTATAGCCATTTTTTGGATTAGGATCAGATTTTGGATAGAGTGGGTTAGAACCATTGTTAGTTTTTTTGGGGGGGAGGGTTTCCAATTTCTGTCCATGTCACACTAGAAAGTTTTCCCTTTACTTGTTGCCCCTAAGACACCACAGGGAGTCATAGAAAATATTTCCAAAGTGAAGGGAAAACCCCCAATTAGGCCACTGTCACTTAGTGGGTCTACAGGGTACACATTCTTTTTTTTTAACTTGTTTTATATTATGCAGTATTTTTTTAGTGCCCAAAATCCTACCTGTGCAGCAAAGTACAACTTTACAAGACTTTATGGCTTGTTCGATGTCTCCAGCTCCTAAAGCATTTCCAATCCTGACATTGGCAGCCGTGCCAAAGCCAATTGGAAGCTGTAGAGGAAAATATTAATGTGATTTAGAAATCTGACCAAGACATTGCTGGTGAGAATCATTTTAGTTTACCATGGTAAATAACTGCAACCTCAGACATTACAGAAATGATGCAAGTGGACACGATCCAAAAATAATTGTATGAGAAAAAATACTAAAAAAACTGAGCAGCAGTGTGAGAAGCAGTGGCTTAGATATGCTTGCATGTCTGCTCGTATACCTTGTACAATGTCCTGGTAGCCTGAGCCTAGAGATGCTCTAATAAATAAATAGCTTGGTCGGGATCTTGTGTTTGGCTTGACCCATTTAGGCTTTCTGCATCTCCCTATTGGCCCGTAGTTTTAAACCAAGTAAAGGAAGTTGTAACATTGTTACATATTTGATCCAAACCACCTTGTACCCCATTGCTCCTGCACACACCCCTCTTGCGCTTTGGCATATCCACTATTCCTTAAACATACCACTCTTCACCCTGAAGCATTTCTTCCTACATACATTACATTCAAATGTTACCCTGATTAGTCGCTAATGACTAGACATGTGCAGCAGCTAAAAATTTGTTTCGTTTAGTTTCGGATTTCGTTTATTTCGTTTTGGGAATCGGATTCGTATTCGGATCTGATTCGGAATTCGTGTCGGATTCGGAATTCGGATTTAGAATTCGGACGAATTCTCAAAAATTCAACCTCAGGTGGAATAGCAGAATTGGCACATTTGTCATTTCTGGTTGCTGTGCTCTAGTCTTTACTATTAAAGGGACATTAAAATCATTTTCTTAATTTGTTTTTATCCGCTTCAATTTTAACAGTGCACGCACAGGATTTGGACGAATTTCGTTCCAAATCCAAAATTTCGCATTCTTTCGGATGATTTCGGATATGTTATATTTCGGAAATTCGGATGCTCCGAATCTACGAATTTCCGAAATTTCGTCCGAATTTCGATTCGGACTAATGATTGCCATCCTGCACTTTGAGCAACCAGCCTTCGTTTTCTTCATCAATACCACTCATCTCCTGCCCTTGTTTTTAACATTCTACCCCTTCTCTTCACCTGAATGAATTTCACACATTCATCAAAGCCTCATTGCTTCCTTAAATGCAAACACTCTTTTTGGGGCATTGCTTTGCACTACTTCTTTCTGAACTTGACTTTGGCCACATAAAAAATGCTTTATAAATACAAGAAAAGACATGTAGAAAAGTAGTTGTATACCATTACGAAGATGAAATACATGTGTGAGAGCTGTTTTACCTAGGCTTTACAAAGGATTTGTAGGATTTACAAAGGGTATTTCTATCTATCTAGTTTTGATATTTACACAGCTCCGCTACACAGTACAGCTCTGTCTGCCAGGACAGTAGACATTTTTTATTGCTGTAGTTAACCAACACTTACAGGTCTTGTCTCTGCCCAAGCTTGTGAGAGGACAGTGAAAGGAGAAGCAGAATACTGATGAGCCCATCTCTGTTACTCTGCCCTCTCCTCCTTGTTAGCCCATGAGCACTGAGGCAAAACAGACTGGCTCCTTGTACTGCTTCTCCTTCTTCTAGCCTGAGCTCTGCTGTACAGGGTATTTAACAAGGCAGATATTGAGTCAAATGCAGGTACTCAATCTGCTTGCATTAAACAAATACATTAAATGTTGATTTAATTTTACTTTCTTTCTGGAGTTTAATGTTACAATGCATAAACAGTAAAGCGACCATCATACCATTATAGCCAATGATAACAACTCCAACATAATGACTTGTCCCCCCAGGTCCACAACACTAATAAGCCCTAAACAAAAAATAAGATGAATATGTCAGTAGTTGGACAACATTCCATACATGTTTTTGTTTACTTACATGACCCAAAATAACAATGTTATTCAATCAGAAGGACCACCAGGGACTGATAAAACAGGAAATATCAGACAAAATTATTTTCCATGGAAAAACTGCATGGTTTCAGTGTCTACAAAGTACTACTACTACTACAGCCTCATTCATTAAATATAAATGCTAAGCAACTTTAAAACTCCACGTGAATAAATTCCTGACATGTCACCATGTAAGCATTCAGTAAAAACACTACTTATCACTAAAATGCAGGCCTTCAACTAGACCTAAGAGGTGCACCTCAGAGAATGATGTTATCCATAAGGAAGCATTTGCTCATTCAGTCCTCCGGGACTGTAGCTTTCAGGCAGCTCCCTACGTGAGAGAATGGAATGAATTGTGTAAAACGTGTACCAGTGACGTGCGGTACCTTCCGTGCTGGGTGAGGCATTCCCTCCCACAATCACACGCAGTACCCGTCCCTCCCGGGAATGGCCGATACGGCTGTGCACGTTGCACGGATCTGTATGGCTCGACTTTACGCTGTGTGAACAAGGCCTGATACTAGTTGAGGCTCTGCCTCACCTGCCTCCCCTGACCGCATGTCCCTGATGTGTACATACTGCTATGAACAAGGGGGGTTTTTGTTTCCATTTTTATCCTTATTTCTATTCTTCTCTGTTTTTTTCCTCTTGTCTTTCGACTTGTCTTGACTTTTGCAGAGATGTTCTCTGGAGAGGATATGGAGTGTGTTCATCTCTGCATGTTCTTATTTGCTACTGTTTTTTTAGATATTATGAATATGTTATTTGGGTTTTTGTCTTATACAATTTATTACAACTTTTTGGAAATGAGAGAATGGAATGAATTGTGTGAAACGTGTACCATGTGCCATGAACAAGGTACTTTGTGGAGTAGGCTACAAACGTATCATGTTTAGCTGGGTATTCTATTGTTTAGGTTGAATATGAAATCTAGTAGACAAATCCCACTCCTGAAGGCAGTCTTTGGACCATCCTGAGAAGAGACATTTTTCCAAAATAGCAGGTTAACCATGTATATCTAAAGAACTATAAAAGTTGATATCAAATGAATATAACAGCATTGCAGAATTATGTATGAAGAGTTGTATCCTTTTAATTGCCAAATACTGAATGTTACGTTAAAGTGAACCTGTGCTTTGCCAATTCAGGCAAGCCAGTTATTTATATTTACATTACTTTTTTCCCCTGCCATACTATTTGGTTTATAGGGGCAAGGACAGGAAGCCCTGTGCAAACTCAGGAGTTTGTCCCCACACTCATGTGACAGCGCTATATGCCTGAGCAACCAATTACCAACATTGTCATATAGGAGTAAGGAACATGGGGCAATGAGGGACATGATCACAAATATCCAGAAATATTCACTCCCAGGAGTTGAAGAAATATGTGGTGTTGGTAAATCCACTATTACAGTGAACTTGTTCCTTTGCCCTGCAAGGACAAAGCACAGGATTGTTTTAAAGGAAAAAATGCTTTTTTTAAAATTAATTTTATGTTTTAATGTTTTCAGATGTATAAACTATAATTTGCAATACTTGTACAAAATTGTTATTGTTAAAGTATACTTTGCTGGCAGTCAGTACCCTCCTGTTCTCAGCATGCCACTATTTAGGCCAGGTATTTCTCTTTTCAGTAAAGGTACCAGTGGGGGAGTGAGGTTGAGTTCACACCTGGGCGTTTTTCAGTGCTGATAGAAGCGCTGAAAAACGCTCAGCAAGTGAAATCCCATAATTTCCTATGGGCATGGTTCCCACCTGGGAGTATTTCAGCGCATGGAAACGCGCTGAAAAAGCCCTACGCCCAAACAAGTACATGAGCTTCTTTGGGGCGTATTTCCGCACGTATCCATTGGTATTCCCGAGTGTGGCTCGGGGTTAACAAAGCGGTAATCCCAAGCCACACTCGGGAATACAGCATAGGTCTTACCTTGTCCGCGATCCCCGCTGTGTCCTCCGGCCGCTGCCGTCTTCCGGGTTCCGTCCCTTGCGAGCGTCCGCATTGCAGGGGGGCGGAACCAGCGGGAAGTTTGAAAGTTAGAAAAAAAAAGACCAGAAAAAAATGTAGAGAAAATAAAGGAAAAAAAACAATCACACCGCCAGGGAGGTATAAAAAGGTGCGTCGAACGCGCGTTTCACTGAACTAAAAAACGCGTTAAAAACGAGCTGCAAAAACGCGCCCAGCCTGAAGGAAAGGTCAATACAGGTAAGTTAGGTAGTGGCAGCTTTGAAGTAAACCTGTTGCTTTGCTCAAAGAACATTGAAACATTTTCAGTGTAAATAACTGTTACTATGTAGCATACCTCCCCATGTTTCCACATGCACTTTTTTAACCACTGTGTATGTAAAAAGTAAAAGTGACATTGTCCACTGAGAAATTGTGTTTGCCCAAGCTGAACCTCTGAAAAACAAATATACAATTAACTTATTACAATGGTAATACATACAGTATTTTCATATAAAACACATTTGATTAAAACGGACCTTGCTGTAAAATGTAATGTCTACTTATACTGTCTGGGTCCCTTCACCCCTTTAATAATCACCTAATGTTAGAAGTTCCAAAATGTTACTGTAAAGAAAAAGTTAGATTTATACTTACTTTACCCCCAACTAATGCCCACGGTGCCTAAGGGCACATCACATTTCTTGCCGCTAGATCCTGAAGAATACAGAGCAAAACTCACTAGAAGACACATTTGCAATGGACTTCAGTGTCTTGTCTGCTCTGCACTCGCTAGCAATCCTCCCAGAAGGGTGGTGATGGCACACCTAGCGTTGTGGAAGACGGGGGTAAGGGAAGTATAAATATAACTTTTTTTCTTTACAAGTACATTTTGGAACTACTAAAAGAGTAATTTCAAGATTATTAAAGGAGGAAGGTGCCCGAATATTACAAATACGCACATGAAAAAAAGAAGACACAATTTTCTCCTAAATAATTTAAAACTGACATAAGTAATTGTCATCCATCATTGTTTATTTAATATTCAATAAAAAAATCTGACTTTGATTTTGATTCAACAGAATAATACAAAAATTAAAACAAATAGAAATGGCATGGACAAAAATGATGGTACCTTTAACCTAATATTTTGTTTATTTTGTTGCACAACCTTTAGAGGTAATCACTGCAAACAAGTGATTTCTGTAGCTCTCAATGAGACTTCTGCAGCTGCCAACAGGTAGTTAGGCCCACTCTACTTGAGCAAACTGTTCTAGTTGTCTCAGGTTAAAGGGTGTGGTTTCCATAAGGGTACCCGGGTGACACCAAAATGATTGACAGTCATTGACCGAGAGCCCGACAGTTGCAGGAAAGAGGAGGGGACCCGGCGGCATACCTTATACCACTGGGTGAACGTCCCCTCCTCTCTCTGTCGGCATCCACCACAAAGATGGCTGCCGGCAGGTATCACCAACATGACCGTGCATGCGCTGTGACATCATCGCGCACGTGCGTGGTGATGTCACGCGCATGTGCGATGTCACCCAGTATCCGCTCCAGGTGACACCCAGCCTCTGGACGCCCCTGGTTCTTAGCCATTTTTAGGTGCTTTTAGCTATATTGTTTAGGTAATTTTCCTGAAGGAAGACCCATGACCTGCTACTAAGACTATCAGACACTGGGTAGGACATTTTGAACCAGAAATCCTTGATTAGTTTACATTTAGTTGTGCTCAGAGATTCAAGACAACCCATGGCAATTGCAGAAATGCACTCCCAAAAAAGTAATTAAGCCTCCTCTATGTTTCATAGTAGGTACAGTGTTCTTTCCTTTGAAAGTTTTTGTTTTTTTTTCAACTGTGAACATAGAGTTGATGTGACGTGTCAAAAAGCTTAATTTATGTTTTACCTATCTAAAGGTCATTCTCCCAGAAGTATTGTGGATAGTCAGTATGCATTTTAGAAAATTCCAGGCAGGCTTTTTTGTTTTTTTCTTGTCCCACTGGGTCTCCTTCCTTTGAGACCACTGTTCTCACTGTGCACCATCCGTCGCATTTTGAGCAATCGGACACTAATGTACCTTGACCTTGGAGTTCATCTTGTATCTCTTTGTAATTTTCCTTGGCTTTTTGTTTATAATTTACACTATCCTTCTGTTCAATCTGTGGTCAATTAATCTCTTGTAGCCATGCTCAGACAGGATGGCCACACTCCAGTGGATCCTAAACCTCCTAATAATATTTGCAATTGTAGTCACGGGAACATCAATCTGCTTGGAGATCGTCTTATAGCTTTTACCTTTGACAGACTGGTCTATAATGTTCTTTCTGATCTCCTCAGACAACTCTCTCCTTTGCTATCTCTAGTTCATGTTCAGTGTAGTGCAAGGATACCAAACAGCAGAGTGACTACTTTTCTCCATTGAAATTTGCTGAATAACTGATTACAAGATTGAAGGCATGTGTGATACTAATTGCAAAAAACAGTTGGAAATATCACTATCATCAAAGTTATTTATATTCTATTGTAAAGGTACCAACAAATCAATCCAGGCCATCTTAGAATATCTTTGTAGAATAAGGAATGTCACACTTTGTTTACTTTTCTCTATGACATACCAGAGGAATTCAGGTATACATGAGAAAACTGCTTTTAGTTTCATTATTTTTCAGAAGGAATGATGCATTGTTCCAATGCGCTGTAATGGTACCAACAAAATTGTCCACATCTGTACCTAACTATCCATCCATCAATCTATTGTTTGCATTACTTCTGTACATTTGTGAAATGGTTGAGAATTTTTTGTGTGAAATTATTGCCTTTAGGTTGTTCTCAGTATTACAATGAAACTTAAATAAATGTGACATACTTACTCTATGCCCATCTTAAGGACGTATATGAAAATAGCATTGACAACAGCATTGATGATGTTTGCTGCTACACCAGTGAAGAACTGGGGCCATATTATACCCTAGAAAAGGAAAACATATGTTTATACATGAAAATAAATTACATTTTATATAAAAATCAGGGTAGGTTTTTATAAAGTCATAACGTGCTATGTGTAGAACAATGATACTAGCTGCAGATTGTAAGACCAGAGATTGCTTGGCCATTGCTATATACACCACCTATCTTCCCTGAAAATAGCCGCATAGTTTATATTGTAAGATAAGCTCCATTACATCTTCCTATGCAATTATATGAGCACTTATATGTTTATTAGTAAGGCAAAGCACATATAAACCATAGCAATTACCTCATCGTTTAATCCTAATTAAGTTCCAGTGCATTTTAAAACAGTTTTACATGTCTTGTGCCATGTTTTTGCATTGTTAATTAAGAGAAAATGCCTGCAACTGAAACAAATATGTTACTATGGAATGTTGATTCAACTTTTACCTGATTGTATAAATATTTTGATTGCAGCTGCTGAAGAAATACTGCCTGTGATGGAAAAAAAGCATATCAAGTACAATTTAGCACATACAAAGTATAGAACAGAGAGCAGGATTTTTAAATCAGATCATTTTTGTTGTATTTTTGTTTTAACAAAACAACACACAATACAAATACAAGCATAAAAACAAGAATCACAACAAAAAGGTGAAATATCCATAGCCTACATCCCAGAGTTTCCAAAAGTGATATAAAGCTGTGAACAATCCATTATTTTAGATCAGATCAAAATACCTATGATAAGGATTGGTACAAAGGAAAATAACCATATATACAAATGTGTATATGCACCTATATAACCTGGTACGTACTGACAGTATACAGATGGTGCTGCAATATGAGATGAACAAAGATCATATTCAAGAAGGAGCATACTGGAGGGTAATATGTAATTTAAGGAATACATCCAAAGGATGTAGAATGGATGTAATTTGTACAATAAAAAGCTCATAGAGGAATTTATGCAAGAAAATTGAGTGCCTACAGCAGATGAATTCAGGAAATCTGGAACAGATGGGTTATATGCTGCTGTCTACAGGAGGTTTGGACACTGGCAAACAGAAAGAAACATTGAAGTCTAGCCCCTGTTTCTAACCGTCATGCCTTTTGTGAATGAGCATTAAAAAAGCCCATTAAACACAGAGGGTGGAACCTGTGTCTCTCAATGGACTTTGAGAAAAAGGTTTTACAGTAAGTACAAAAATCTTTGTGCTCCACAAGGTAAGGTCAGTGGGTCTAAGGATGACAAAAGGTCCAATTGTTGAACGATCCTAGGCATCAGGGAAGAAGGATGCAAGAAGGAGCAGAAGAAGGAGCATGTCTAGGACAGCCATCTCATGGGAGATAACCTAGCATAAAGCTCCAAGGCGGACCTAATGAGTTGGAGACAACTCAAATAGAGAGATTGAGAAACAAAGGGGAAAAGAGGGTGCGAGAAGTATCTTACACCAACACAGTTAGGAGTGGGAAGACACCCACCCCATATTAGTGGAGCAACACCAGAAAAACAATGTGGCGAACAGAGAAACCCCCTACAGTACCTACCTACCTGATTAAGGACATGGGAATTCAAGTGTCTGGACTTGTACTATCTGACATGGGAAGTTTCCGGATGCATCATGAGCTCTCTGCTGAAAAGGGAACACCAAGCCCTCCAGCAATGATAAAGCATGCCCAAGTGCACAAATTCATCTCTAGAATGGAGATGACAGGATGGAGAGGCCCAGAGGGAAAAAAAAACAGTACCTCTAAAGAGAACCATATGGTTGAGAGTAACATCCTCAATGTCATCCAGCATTGGAACCGGATCAGTAGCCTTGTTATAGGGAGAACTCCCAAGCCTTCCTATAGGTGCAGGTGTAAAGTACCAAAGCAATGTCAGAGTCCATGTCAAAGGACCTACTCCTAGCAAGACACCCAAAGAGGCAAGCAACTGTTCTGAGGAAACAGTTCTGATTCTCAGATATGAGGACAGTCCTGAGACAGGAGTCCTCCTATGATGGAGGGAAAACAACACCCCATAGGCCCTTAAAAGGTTGAGGGTGCATTGTGCTTCAGCAAGGATCTAAGCTGATTAGCCTCTAGCTTGTAAGTCTCTAAACAGTGGAAACTTGCAGGAGTTGGGCCCTTCTAAGAATTCTGGCTATCAGAGTCCAGAAAATGAACTCTTAGGTTGCCTAAGCATCGGTGTTGCCAAGAAAAAAGGCATTGGGATGGACATAAGGTTCAGTGCTATCAGCAACTAAAAGTGCCATTAAAGGATACTTAGTGGATACTTAGTGGTCAGGACTCTAACTCAGAAGGTCCCTCTGGGAGAGAGAATACTGAAAATCAGCATTAGCCAGGGATAAAGAATTTCCCAGAGGAACACCTCCCAACGACAACGGTGGCCATACACTGTTCTATTTTTTAATTTTTTTTTAATGAAAGAAAAATAGTCAGAAAATCCCCTCTGCAACTTCTGCCACTGATAGGGCGAGGGGATGATGGTCACAGTTTTAATTGGGCTTGATTAATCTCTAATTGTAAGCACTCCAGAATGAGGAAAAGAAACACATAGAGCAAATTATATGCTTATATGCACAACAATGAAATCATTAAAACGTGTACAGATCCATGCAATTTACATCTTACACTTACATTATTTAGTTATTGAAAATATGACAGAGGGAAATTGAACAAATTTACAGCAACAGAAAGTAACCAATGGCTCCCACTCACCCCTGAGGGGCAGCTATCTGCTCTCCATGTGCATAGCTGTGTTTTATGCTTCATATTCAGGCTAGGATTGCTATACTTAGGCGAATGCCTGTGCCCTCTACTGGCAACAATTAGGCAGTGCAGGGAGCCAGGCTGCCTTTTGTATTACCAAGCAGCAAGTACAAGCACAATATCAATTATTATTATTATACAGGCTTTATATAGCACCAACAGTTTGCACAGCACTTTGCAATGTAAGGAAGACATTACAATCACAATACAATTCAAGACAAGATGGTAAGGAGGGCCAATATCAATGCCTTAGCTAAATGTTTCTGTCTTTCCTTGTGGATTTTGAAACATGTTTGAATCCTTGTTCTGGTCACTGGTCCTGATCAATTTTCTATCTGCAATCTGCCTTGATCTCCTGCATGAAGAGCATCTGCCTAGACCTACGCCTGTCATTCAGCCTTGCCTGAACACTGCCTGTCCTGAACCAGTTTATGCTCTTGCCTGACAATCACTTCAAAACTCTTTGCAGCTATACTCACAAATACAAATTACTCTTTCGACTTTGCACCTCTTGGCAGCCCACCCTACCACAGGTAAGGTAACACAGGTGAAGTTTGAAAAAAAACACACAAAAAAACAACTACAACATTATTATCTAAAACAATTAGAAAACGTGAATATAGAAATATGTCCCAGATACAAGAGACAGGATCTATTACAAGAACAAAACTTACAGGTAGACCAGGTAAAAAGATCATCACATACTTTTGCGTTAGCCTAAAAAAAATAATATGCATATGTGTTTTATAAACTTCAATTCATATTGTCAACTTATATGGCTGTTGTTGCTCTTCTCGCCTGTTCAGCGTGTTGCACTGTGCAAAACAAATGTAAGAAAGGAAGAACTACTTAAAATGCACCTCTAATTTTCTGTTTGACAAATTCTACAGAAACATTGCAAGTAGAATTTCAAAACTGACATCAAGAACTGACATAAATGCATGAAGGTTGTGCTACAGAGAATGTGGCAAGCAGAGTGATTTTCATCTTATTACAGCAGGAGGAGTGTTGAAAACTCAGACAGAGAGACCATGCACCAAAAGTGTATCCGCATTCACTCATTATCTATTGTTTACACAGAGCCTATTTTTTTTGTCATTGTGGAGTTAGGTGTCATTCAAACAGGGTGTGTTGCTCCATACAGCGTGAAGGGGTGGTTGTTGATGCGTCTGGAACTGCTGGAAGAAGCATGTGGGCAGCTCATGTAACTTCAAGGAGATACCGGAGCTGTGCACCCTCACACGCTGTTTTCCTGCAGCTCCAAATTTTGACATCTGCACACAGAAAATCTAGGGCAGTGGTGGCGAACCTATGGCACGCGTGCCAGGGAGGGCACACGAGGCCCTTTCTGCTGGCACGCGAGCCCACGTTCAGGCCCCAAAACATTAAGGCAGCCGACATGTCGAAGGCGGAGAAATCGGCAGGCGAGCGAGTAGGAGGAGGAGAAGGGGGACGAGCGGCAGGGGGTAGAGATGGAGGACGGGAGGAGACTGGGGACTGAGCGGCATGAGACAGGGCCGAAGACAGAGGTAGATTTAGGCGGAGATGAAAGAGGACGTGAGGAGACAGAAAGAGGGAGATGGGGCGGAGATGGAGGATGGGAGGAGACGGGGGACTGAGCGGCATGAGACAGGGCCGAAGACACAGGTAGATTTAGGCGGAGATGAAAGAGGACGTGAGGAGACGAGGACGGAGCGGCATGAGACAGGGGGAGATGGAAGAGGCCTGTGAAGACCGAGGAGGCAAAGGCAGAGACCACGATGGAGGAGGCGTCGCCAAGGGGCCAGTCGAGCGGCGAAGCTGAGGCGATTGGGCGCCAAAGCAGCACTGAAGGCTGGGCTTCCCGTGTAAGGTAGGAGCACTGTACTGGCAAGGCCCACCATAGATTATGCACAGCCCACCAAAGAGTCACAGGGGGGCTGTGCAATACCTTTTGGTGGGCTTTGAGGGATCCATGGGGGGCTCTGCAGCCTGCAAAGCCCACCACAGATCCTGCACAGCCCCCCTGAGATCTGGCAGACTGCAGGGTCTCAGGGGGTCTCTGGAGGATCTGTGGGGGGCTTTTCAGAACTTGTGGGGGGTTTTCAGGATCTGTGGGGGGCTTTGCAGCCTGCAAGCCCCCCACAGATCCTGCACAGCCCCCCTGAGATCCGACAGACTGCAGTTTTGCCTTGCCTAGGGCAGCCCCAAACCAGAATACACCACTGCGTTCAGGGACCTCCAATTGACATAGATCCGACTGACCCGGATCGCCTTGGTATGCGATCCGGGCCAGTCACAATTAGGCAGAGGCGGCCAATAAACAGGTAGGTTAGACGGCTGCTTCCTCCTCGCTAGGACCCCGGGAGGCCCCCGCAAGTGGCCGTCTAATCTGCCTGTTTAGAGGTCACCACAGCTGCCTGATTGTGACGGCCCGACTACAGAGGCGATCCGGGACGTTCGGTTCCCCCGTGAGAGCCGTACAAGGCCGTAAGGCAGTGATGTTGAAGGTTTCTTAAACCCGAGCGCCCAAACTGCAATACTAAACTTATTTTCAGCACTGGCACTTTGAGATAAATAAATTGATTTTGCGTCGCAGTTTGGGCACTCGGGTTCAAAAAGGTTCGCCATCACTGATCTAGGGCCTCAGATGCACTTGATGATCCATGTCTATATACAGTATAGTGTGTGCCTGTCATACTCGGAGCTGCCGCAAGCAGCGTGTGGGGGCGCACAGCTCCTGCGTCTGCATAGAATTACATGAATTACCCACACGCTTCTCCACGCAGCTCGGGCACATGAAAAATGGGCTCTTAATGCTATACGGAGCAACACGCCCCATGCAAATGAAGCCTTCGAATAAATACTTTTTGATTTCCCTTAAGGGCTCTGGAATGCACTGTATCGACTTCTGTCGGCTCCCTGCATTCAGGGGTGGGAGGAGGTGTGACGGTGCATTGAAGTCAATAGTGCATTCCGCATTTTTGCTGATCGCACTGGAGCGGTACACACGCAGTAATGTGCCACGCGTTTGGTTGCGGGCGATTGTACTGTGAATGCAGGGAGCTGGCCGGCATGCGATACAGTGCGTTCCAGGGCCTGACTGCTCTGGAACGCACTGTGTGTGGTGTGAACCAGCCCTAAAGCAGATCTTCTGTTTATTTATTTAATTTGAAACAACTTGCCCAGCTGCTTCAAAAATAAAAAATGCAGCTATTGCTGCAATACTCGCCTTGTCTCCAGTGTTGTCCAGGGAGAAACTCCCCTCTGCCTTCGGTCCTCTTCTGAACTGAATAACAGCCAGCTTCATTCAGCCCACTTCCTGTGAGCCCAAGCAGTCATGGAGACACCCCCTTCGGATGCCTTAACACATCAACCTCGGCTCCCAGTACAATAGCCCAGAGAACTGCGATGACATCTTTACATCAGCACTTCTCTGCAGTATTGAAGACCTCCCACCACCACCACCACCACCACCACAGGGAGAAGAGGATCCTGGGGAGACTTTAAGATGTCTCATGACCTGCCACAAGACCCCAAGAAAAAATGCATTATGAAAAAAAAAAAAAAGCTGCATTGAGTATATGAGTGGGGAGTGGCTAAAAAAACTAGAGTTCAGCTTTAGCTCAGAACATTTATTACAGATATTTATGCATGACCTTACATACAGAACATCCACATCACATCAGTCCCCACCCTAAAGGAGCTTACAACCTAAGGTCCCTATGTCACATGCATACAAGGCCAATTTAGACAGGAGCCAATAAACCTTCCAGCATGTCTTTGGGGTGTGAGAGGAAACCCACACAAGTACAGGCAGAACATGCAAACTCCAAGCAGTTAGTGTCCTGATCAGGATTCAAACTGGGGACCTCAGTGCTTCAATGTAGAGGTCCTAGCAACTGTGCCACTGTGCCTACATGTGTTATTGCTTCATACATTTTGTTTAATGAAGGTGAAACAAAAGAAGGCAATACCACTAACCTGGCGATATCTGGGTTCTGTTTGCACAGTAGAAGGATCTGCTCCGTATTAATTAATATTGCCCAGCAAGGGAAGCAGCAAAGCATTAGAATAAGAATTCCTCTCTGCAGGATTGTTCCCACTCGCTTCAAATTCTTGCTGCCATATGTCTGAAAGAATGAGTATACACATACACAGATATGATAATCGTAGTTAATATTATGCTAGCTAATTATTGGAAGTTGATATAAACTCCAGGCAAACAGCGAAATACACATTTTCAATAGAAGGGAGAGGACTGTTGTCAGGGCAACACTACCAACTCCTAGTAGTGATCTTATAGATTTCAAGGTTACTCAGTTTACTGAGAAGGGAAGTCCTTTGAAATGTGTCAATTTTGCTAGATTTGCTAAAAAAAATTAAAAGGCCAGTGATATGAAGAAATAGAGAATCCCATTTGTGTGTCAGTTTCATAGATTTTGTCAACAGATTTTCTTGTGCATTGTCAGGACATAGGGACAGTGCCCTTAAAGGGTATTTCCACATGTGTAGCTAAACTGGGATAACACCTATGTTATATTTGTTACATATTTATCATTCACATAGCATCAGTTAAAAATAAATAAAATGCTTAAAACATGTTCAATTCTCAAAGAAACATTTTTCTTTTTGCTGAATCTCCCTCTGGAATTCAAGGGGAATGGGGAGAGGAGTGTTTATTTTAGTGTTTCAATGTTTTTTTTTCATCATTACACCTGTCTGTACTGTGTTGGCAGATCACATTATCAGTTGTCAACTGGATTTGAACATCCCTTGTCCAAACAAAGGCTTCTTTTATCGCAATAAGGGGAGTCAGAGTTTCCAGTTACTGACATTAAGAGAGGAGCTTGCCAAGGCCTGCAAAATAGAGATATCTGAAAGCTAAAAAATATCTTTTTAAAAATGTATAGTTATGCTGTGTGAATAGGAACACATAATAAACATACGGTATATTGGGGTCTTCTCAATTTTGCCTGCGGAAGTGGAAAAAACCTTCAAATTTGTGATAATAGATCAGGTTCCTAGACTGAGACAAAGTAACAGTTGTATTACTGCTTTGACGTTTTTTGCATTCATAAATTAAATACTTTATCACTGCATGTTCTTAACCATTTGATTTATACTTATTTCTCTGAAATGTGTTTATTTTGTTTTCATTTCAGATAATTCTTTGGACTAAGGCCAAGGGACCTTCCTCTAGAGACGCTCACTGCGTGACTGTGGAGACTGACTCCAGATTAACTGAACTTTTATGAGTAGTCACACCTGCTGCATAATGTTATAACTTTTTGTCTATGTTACATTGTCCTATGCATTTTTTCTTTCTTTTTGTGTCATATCTGGTTCCATGCATTATGTGCTGTGTAAATGTATAGTGTGATTAGCTTGTGGCAGGGCAGGGATGCCTGAAACATTACAGGACTATATTGGCAGCTTATAAGCAACAAATTACACTTTCTGCACTGCAGCCCCCTTTTTCTTATGTATATTTTGGTGATTTTTTGAACTTAGTAATAAAAATAAGAAGAAGAAGAAGAATATGAATAGGGAAGGAGTTGAGAGGAGCCCTAAGGCTCTTTATATTTCAGCAAGCATTAATTCATAGCTCTTTCTTTTGTTTGGTGGTCTGTATAGTTGATAACAGATTTTGCATATGAAGCTGATGATGCTGTGCATTCTAACAGTAATTTTTACTAAAATAATCACATGACTCAAAGACCTTGCACACGAGAGCATTCTAATTCAGGTGTGCCTAGGGCAGCATGGTGCCTAAATATAGCATTGATGAAGAGACAGCTAGATCCACAAATTAATGAATGGACTGGGCTATGTAACCATGGTATTCCAATATACATATCTGGCTTAGGGGTGAGAAAGTGTATTCTGAAATAAGGTGCATATATAAAAAATACCTGGGACATCAGTGTATCACATCCGGCACTTAATCCAGAGCCGATTGATATGCCAGTTATATTTATGACCTATGTGGAAAAGAGATAGATTGGGGAACCATTTAGTCTTACAATGAAGTGGCATTGTAAAAATTGATTACACAAATATAATGGGGTTCTTACAAAAAAAAACCATACTGCACTATTGTAATCATATTGCATAATAATACAATGCAATTCTCTTCTTCTCAAAGAAGTGTGGTCATAATCCCTGGGTCTGAGTAGCCAATGTAGCCCCCGACTCCTACATGTAGAGTGCAACTATGTAAGCGTGTACTCTGATGAATGCTACAAATGCTCCATAGGAGGTATATACAGTATAGAGAAATAGAAATTTCATATAAAAGACTATTTCTAAAAATATGGATACATTTGTGCGCCTTGCAGATTTTAGCAATGATGCAATTTCTAAAAAGCCCTGTCCCATTTTTCCTGATGTGTTACTAGAGGTACAGACAGATTTGCTGCCATGATATACAGTATATTGGGGTAGTGAATTAAAATTCAAGTGGGTCCGGTGAATAAAATGTTAATTGAGCCAAGGTCCGAATCGGGGTCTGGACAGAACGGTCACTCAGTCCCGTGTCCGTACCACAGTCCGCCATTTAGGCTACGTTTACTCCAGTAGCTGCACTGCAATGCACAGCTGCTGGTGTGTGTTCCCAGGCACAGTGCTAAAGCTCTGATCGTGGTGCATCGCACTGTTTATTTTTTTAGAATAGTTTTGTTAGAAATTCCACACACCCCTCCCCCCCATTTACATACATGTGCATGCCTTATGGGAACATGTTCATTGGAATCAGATGTGAGGCAGTGTTGGTTTTAAATGTTTTGTATATTTTATTTTATTTTTTTACTTTTTCTATAACTTTTTTCTTTTTTACTTAACTTATGCCATCACAAAGGGGAGAACAAGTCCCTATGTGATAGCATTTGGAGGTGACAGGTTTTCTTTATGGAGACCTCCGGGATCTGTTAGACCTCTGATATCTTTCCTTCACTTCAATACACATCATCAAGGAATGTGCTTGACAATCTGTATACCTGGCACTTCAGTTTCTCACAGCTGAATCATAAATCACTGACAGCAGTGCTTCATGCTTTTGTGATCGCAGAGCAGATCGGGGAATGGATGTTCCCCAGTCGGCTCCTGCTCTCCATCCTGACATTTTGTGCCTTGGTCCTGGGCCCGCACAGAGGAGCAAGGGATTTGAAACCACTAGGTGAGGGGGGGGCATGATCATGGCTAATACAAGTGATCTGGGTGGCTGTAAAGCCACCCAGATCACTTTTATTTGTAGAAGCCGGCCCTACTTGACATTATTGGTTGCTAGGAATCCAGCAGTCCTAACAGCCAAAGACTGAAACAGAGGGTCGGGGCCTGCACCGTGTTATGGCCTTGGAGGCCGTCATATCCACTGTCAGCCAGCCATAACCCAGCGCAGGTTGGCAATCATGGTCCAGACAGAACCGCTGCTAGGTCCATGTCCAGACCGCAGTCTGCCATTTAGTGATCCCTGATATACATAAACAGAAAATAAAACCTAGAGATTCTACTGATATACCAGTATTATTCAATACACACATATACAAGATCTACCTAAAATTACTATACATAATGACTGAGACAATGAAGTTGCTTGTAATATCATTATGTGAGCCGATCACTGACTTTCTGATCCTCTCCCTGCAGAGAGCGGAGACTGTTCCCCACGGGGATTCCCCTCTCCGTTTCTCCAGCGATGACTGGAGGAATGGATGGGGCAGGCAGCTGTCAATCAGCCTCCGGGGTGGATCTCGACAGTATTGTTAGGATCCGCCCCGACTGTGGCACACCTCTGCGCTCTCAGCATATAGCAATAGCCCGCTATATGATGAGTTTTGGGTCACATGAAACATTAGTATATGTCCTCTTGTGACCCTGAATAGAACTATGGCGACAAAAGGTTACCCCATAGTTCTCTTTTAAACAAAAAAAAAGACGAATGGTAAAAAAAAACTCCCAAACAAGTAAATACTTACAGCTGAAGCAAGCATAGCAGAATCCAATTCAATTTTTCCTAAATGGCCACAGAACACAGAACTCACAATCAATACAAGCAGTACCATCATTTGAGATAAGAACTAAAAGAAAATGAAAATGTCAATCAATCATATTTGCTTTAATAAATGCATATTATACAACTGTCAGTCACCCCTCCCTGCAGGGATTACCCCCTCCCCTTTCCGTTCTTCCAGCGCTCAATGGAGGGATAGACAGGGGTGGAGGTACTTACAAAACTAAGTCTTGCACTGCGGCTATCCCGGCATTGCAAGGGTTAAGATCTTGCTTTAGTCTAGGGGCTCAAGGGGCTCGCTTAAGTCTCGAGTCTAGGGGCTCAAATAAAGAAGATATACTGAAATCCCAGTCAGAGTGTTGCCATAAGAGACAGGCAATTAGTGTTTTCCAAAGGAGGCCAGCATTGGCAAACCCCTATTTCTTTAATGTAAAGTTTTTTTAAAATAACAAATCTAGATATTTGTTTTGTATACATGTGCATATATTTTTTTCTTATATTCTTAGATTTTGTATATAATTATATACCCACACCTCAAACACAATTAGGCGCTGGCTCTCCAAGCAGTCCGTTCATTGCTCAACATGCAGCCATTGTAGAGAAAAGGGAAGCCTCACTTTAGGATAGAAGCCATTACAGGTGTTTAATGGTCAGTCTGGTGCTAATGCAAAATCTCCTGTACCTCTGCCCTTTTACACATTTTACCCAGTAATGAACTGAGCTAAATGCATTAGTGACAGACAATTCAGGGGATTTTGCCATTTGCACAGATCAATATACATCTATACATGATTTTATCTTGGAGTGAAGCTTTTATATCATCTGCAGTGTTTGTATGTGAGTGCATAGGTATTTAGTGATGGTAAAAAATACTCCCAATTCCACAGCCATTTTCATTTTAGTTGCATTTAGTGACATCGCTGTCCTAAAAAAAAGGTCCATATTTTTAGTAATAACCAAAATAGCCAATAAAAACCAACATCAAAGTGGTCAACCCTATCAATGTGTATTAAAGAAAAAATCTTTCTATGCATAGTTTTATTAAGTAGCGATCGTGATTGTAACTGTATCAATGCACTTAACATAGTTAAAAGAGAACTATGTGGTAACCTTTTTATCCCATAGTTCTATTTAGGGTCAGGGGAGGACATATACTAACATCCTCCCGTGACCCAAAGTTCAGTATATAGCAGGCTATTGCCCACTATATGCTCAGAGCGCCTCAGCCGGGACGGATCCCGACATTACTGTCGAGATCCACCCAGCTGGCTGATTGACAGAGAGCTCGGCCTATCTAGAGGCAGAGCCAACTGTGCTCCCCGCATGGATTCCCCCTTCCCCTCTCCGATTCTCCAGGAAACGGTATGTGTTCACTCACTTCCGATTAATAGAGCCAACCTGTGACAGTTTCAATGTCACAGGTTGGCTCTAACTGTGGGAATGAGTGTAATTCACTCACCTCATAGTTCTCCTTTAAGTACTAGTGTTGTTATAAGTGTGCTTGTAATAAGAAAATACCCTTTTTTAAATTTTTACTACCAGTTAATTTTTCAGGACAAGATTTTGGGGTATACACCTCCTTCTTTAAGTCAAAGTAGTGCTTATACACAGATGTTTAGCAAAATGCCAACATGAATTCAACAATTAAATGACCATCTTTGGACGTTAGAAAGAAGAATGAAAAGTGTATCAGTTTGTTCACACTGAAATTAGGTGGCTTATGTTATGAGTCATTCGATGACCAGCAGATACTTGGTCACTAAAGGAAGAACTCATACACACATACAGTGTATAATACCCCTGCAAATATGGTGCAAATATGGGAGAGCAAGCAAGTGAAAATGTGTAAGACATTTCAATAATTATTTTCAGGGAAACTTAAAGGAGTTATAAAGTTCAAGCCAGAGGCGGCTCTCTAATTAGGCATATTAGGCGGTCGCATTAGGCCTTGCGCTCACGAGGGCCTACGGAGAGCAAGCAAGTGAAAATGTGTAAGACATTTCAATAATAATTTTCAGGGAAACTTAAAGGAGTTGTAAAGTCCAAGCATATACTATCTTGTTATAACATCAGAATTGTAATAGGAATACATACTAGAGTTATTTCAACAACTTCCTGGATTCCTAGTGTGCTTTGGGTCTCTTTCCCTGCTGCTTGAGGTGATATAATCTCGATTACTCAAGACTACATAGCCCACGTGCATTGCCCCAACCAAGCAATGATAATGTTACATTGTTCAGACAAGTGACAAAAGAAAGTGCATATTCATAGGGCTTGGTGAAACCGTGTCACTCCATTGATGAAGTACACACTGTGGGCATCTTCAATACATTTACAAACTTCTAGATTTATAAAGTTAATAGGACTAGGAACTTATGCAAATTCATTATAGAAATACATATTTTGTTTTATGTTTTGACTATAGATACCCTTTAACTCTAACAGCTGTTTTTTTTTAAAGTTCACAAACTGCAGTTACAAAAAGTCCTTTCTGAATACTATCATTGTTTAGTGAACATGCCTTCCCAAAGAAGTGCTACCTGACCACTCTGTCAACAACCTGGTGCATTGGTTAGTTAGTCTCATTAATACCTAGCTGGACTTGTTAGCTGTGCAGACAATTACGTTGGGGTAACCCACTCTGAGTATGCATACCACCTATAAGCAAAGTGGTTTCCCTTTAACAGTGTTTTTGCCTTTAACAATTTAATAATGATTATTGATGCCTTTTGTACATTCACAATTGAACCGACACGGAGTGCATTTATCGTGCAGTAGTATCCTTGGTGATCAATCATATTTAGAATATGGCACCATTAAAAATCTGAATGCTACATTCTGTAAAAATACATCAATTGAAGTACATTCTTACCACAGGTATGGCCAACTCAAGCTGCTTCTTTGCCTCATAACAGAATCCATAAGGTACTAGTTGACGAAACAGTCTCTTAATTCCATGAGGTTTGCCTGACAGAGGAGAGGTCTCTTCGGCTTCCGCCTTGTGTCTTGTCATAGATTTTGGAGAATCTCGATGGTAGATGTAAAGTTTTGTAGGACTCCTACACTAGAGACTGTAGTGAAAGGTCCACTGTGCATAATGGCACTGAGCATTTGATCAACGTTTAGCCTGAAGTGTCAAGAGGTTTCACAATGTGCACTTAAAGGGAGGAGGACATACTGTAATCTGATCATCCATATCAATTATCTCTCAAAAAAAATAGAAAGGAATTCATAGGAAACAATGTTTGTTATTTAGGAATGTCTTCATTGCTAAAAAAAATTATTATTTTAGTCAATGGCAATTCTTGAACTATTTTTACAAGCTACAGCAGTTATTTCACAAGCAAAACAGTATATATAAATATTTGCATAGTGTCTTAAAAACAAACTTGGAACATTTACATGACAAGGAAGTCATAGTTTTCTATTCTAAATAAGCATAGCATTTTAGTAAATGCGTGCAACAAACTGGATCTCCACCCAAAACTTTGCCTGAGCAATCAGCATTTCTGCTCATGCAGAACTTCCCCAGCAGCTGGAGATGGAAGTGGCAATGAGGCAGCAGCCGGATGGACTCAGGAGAACCCATTTTAGGGAAGAGATAGCTATTTGTAGGGTTGAACTGCCATTTTTTGTTGTTACTGCAGCAGCCAGGAGGGCTAGCAGACTGACCAAAATTGCTTAACCTGGCCATACACCTATAGATTATCTGCAGACTTTCTATGGTCAGATGGAAAAAGCGCTACACATTCCCTCCATCTACGCTAAACTGTGTGGATGGAGGAATCTCCCACTGGGCCAAGCTTCCGTATCTTGCTAGTCAGCCCCGCTGGCTACCAAAATACCTGAACAATCTGATTGGATGCAGGCATTGTTCAGGTATTTTGAGAGCCAGTGGGGCCGATGACGATCAATGGACATCATGCGCCAGATGTTTCTATATGATGACGTATGCTATATACCAGACATTATACGGGATGACATTTGTTTTTCGGTATATCAGCTTGTTCCTTATAAGCCACTTTGGATTGGTTATTTGGCTGCTGCCTCCGCATGAAAAAGTTGAAGAGGCTGGCTATGAATTACCCTGAAAGCATCAATTCTAAACTGCCCTAGCAATAAAAAGGCCACATATTGCACTGATTTTTTTTAAGGCATGTCAATCAGCATATACAGTATGTTTAGACCTTCAACCTTTCCACTTCTGTCAATACAGGAAAGAGTTGACAACTTATAGTACAAACAGATGGCCCATTTAAGAGTTAACCTTTTTCCCTAAAATGTTTTAGCACATTAACACAAAAATGTGTTAATCACCGCCTGAAAACAGGTCATAGTAGAAGGACTTGTTTGATTTAATCTGTTTGCTGAAAGTAACCTAGGGCAATTCACATTCCCTGTGTGGGGTTCCAAAACGTGTTCTGTATTTCTTTCAGGTGTAGGAATGGCTTTGTGATTTTTAATGTATGTAAATATGGAATTCTTTTCACATTACCCCTTTTTGTCCCCCTTCACATAAGGTGGTGTAAAGAGATATAAAGATGTATAATTAGAGCTATTAGGAGTTAATAAGAGATGACAATGAAATGGAATAATATGAATATAATAAGGGGATAGATAGGAAGAAGGAGAAGTTGTAGGAATGGCAAATGTTAGTCACAAACAGGGCTGGATTGACCATTACACAAAATAAGCACATGCTTAGGGCACCAACGGAAGGGGATAACACAAACATTTTTCTCCTAGCTGACGCCCATTTTTAAACAAGGTTCACATATCCTCTTTGCCCCTTTGCACTGAGCTAACTGATCCCACCCTCCTCCTCAACAGAGGTATGCTTATATATTTACCAAGGCATTCCACACTGCAACTCCTCTCTCTCCGGGCCTCACAGGTGCATTACACTTCTTCTCCTCTGTCTTTGTCTCCCAGCCAGGAGATGAAAGTAGATGAGCCCTATAACCCTCTTAATCATTTATGAAGATTTGATGTGCAGTCTGCCTAGAACCACCAACTCTTCATGACTGACATCCACCCACCAAAGCATTTTTATATTTTTATCATTTTGATGCACTGTTTTCATTAGGGCTGAGGGCACTTTAGACTCCGTGTACCAGGGAGTATTCGTTTTTGCGTGTTTGTGCGCACGGGTTCAGCTTGCTTTTTTGCATGTTTATGCACTTTTTCACATTTTCTTTGCGTGTATGCGTTTTGACTGCCAGCTTAACATTGCGGTCAATGGATGAATGCGTACAAACGCACAAAAACAGAAAATGTGCAACATGCTTCTGTCACGCGTTTCCTGACGTTACCATTGAAGTATATGGGGTAAAAACGAGCTGCAAACTGCTAAAAGCAACTCGTGTACTTTTTTATGCATTTGGCATTTTGCTGCTCAGGTGTGAACAGGGACCATTCAAAATCATGGGATTTCTTGGGTTCAGTGTTTTGAAGCACTTTTTCTACTGCTCAAAAATGCCTATGTGTGAACCAGGCCTAAGAGAAGAACTGAAGCAGGGTGTTGTGACTTTTTACTTGTTAGGACGCTACAGTATGTTATGTATGTACAACACCCTGATACCCCCCTTCCCCCCCTTTCCAACCCAACCAAACCAGTCATGATCAGCTTGCATTGCACTAAGAAACACAGTAGCTAAAGATTAACAATTAAGGATGATGAAAGTTATAGCCATAAAATATTTAAAAAAAGGCATACAGGCATGTTAAAGCTAGCTCCCATGATCTTTTTTTGTTTCAGGGTGGTATATCATCTGGAACCTCCAAAATCCACTTGATTACTCAATGTATTTATTTATCTAGTTATGTGGACAAGATTCATCAGATATTATAAAAACATTGGCATCTTTTAACAAGGTTCCCCATAATACAACATTTTGTTGATGAGTACCCGAGCATAACATTTAGAAAGCGTGCCTCTTTAAGAAATATCTTGGTCCAAGCTGTTTTCAGACTGGGGAAATAAATTATTATTGTTCCTCTCTGTTTGTGGGGACATTTAAATGTGGGTTTTGTGTCTTTTAAAAATGTATTAATAATGTCATGGTGGAGTGCACACTGTTTTTTTTTGGTGTGACTAGCAGGGTGCATGCAGTGGATGTGGGTGCACCCTGTGGGAGGCTATAAAAGGTAAGTGTAGAAGGGGGACCTACGATACTGGTCTTCCCTACTTCTGTGGTGAATGGACCATTGTCACTGGTTTCCTGTGGCTGGTTTGTACAACATGCTTTGGTGCTGTTTGGTGGGGATTGTTATGCTACACAGTCTATGGTCCACTTCTTGTCCAAGATGATGACCCAGAGGCCTTTCTGGTGACACACGAACGAACTACAGAGAGGGAAAGCTGGCATAAGACGCAGTGGGCAGGACTGGTGGCTCCCTTGCTAACCAGCGAGTGACAGCAATCCCACAACAATTTGGAGTTGGTGCACTTAGGATTATAACAAGGTCATGCGAGAAATATTGGCAGTATGAGCACAGCAGGTCAGCAGCTTGTCCTACAAGTTGGGAAAACTCCACGGTCACAAATAAAAGTCATAATACTTTTAACAAGCAGTCAACCTTAGCTGCTTGATGAATTGCTTAAACTGTAATAATTAAGCTTCCCATATAGGTATGACTTTCCATTGTTTGAAAACTCTGCAAACCTTCTGAAGAAAATCACCTGCCTAACCCTTGAATGGATCTAAAATGTTAATTATCAAAGATCTGCCTTCTCACTTTGGCCACCACCATATGAAAATAGAATTCAGAAGGTGATGCTTAAGCATTGTTTTGTTTTGTATTGAATTTCCACCTTTAACCTTCCCCAACTCTTAAGGTGCCCATACATCTGCCGATTATCGTGCAGGGATCGCACGATAATCGGCAGGTGTATGGGCAGCGTGCGACCGCTTCTACTGTAAGGCCGTACGACTTTCCTCTAACGAGCACGCTTGAAAACCACGTTGGTGGCGTGGTCAGAAGACGAATGCCGTACGGGCCAGTGTGCGCAAACGCACACTGCCTGCTCAGCCCTGCAATGATCGGAAGCCCTCCCCTCAGCGGGGAGGGCTTGCAATGATCGCATGTACGATCTGCCTGTCCAAGATGGGCAGATCGTACAAAATTTTAATGACCTGACATCCATCGCACTACGAAAGTCGTGCGATGATTGTAAGGTGTATGGGCAGCTTTACCCTGATCTAAACTCAAGTAGACTAAAGTTACTTGAATAGTTAGGAATTTGTGTACTGAACACATTCATTCTTTGTAAATAATGCACCATACATACTGTCTTTGCTTATGACGGAGTTCTTAATTTTTACAGTAAGATTTTTATGATTGCAAGAAACACTTTTAAAACTATCTATCTATCTATCTATCTATCTATCTATCTATTTATCTATCTATCTATCTATTATTTACACATACATACCATTATCATTGCCATAATCCTGCTGGTTTCGAAACGTAATTCTGCTATCACTTCCTTACTTTTCTAGCTGCGAAGGACTACTCCAAGTGGAAACGTCTCCTTTATTAGAGTAATTTACATCTCACATACCTCTCACTATATCTCTCTCCTTCAGGACAGCTTACATGCACAGGTTAGTTCCAGTTCAGTGACTCAATTAAGAAGTAAAAGAAAGAAAGATGGCACCCCCTGAGCAAGAATCGTGGAAACAAGTTTGTGATAGAAGCTCCTATAATTCCACCTCAACAGATTCCCTTTAAACCTAGTGCTAATAGACATTTGCAGCATGGGTGCCGCTAGCACATCTGTTAGTGAGTGCCCCTGGTCCCTAGTTTCCTGTCAGATCTGTAGCTCACAAGTGAGGGAATTGCTCTGAAACTGCTCCTTGGCTCTGTGCTACAGATGACAGCTAGCCCGCCTGTGGCCAGCATTGATCTCAGCCACCTGCACTTGAAATGGATAGTGGCCATTTAGTGCAGGGGGAGTGTAGTCACTGGCCACACAACTCTGTAAGCAGTGACAGATGCATCTCTCTTACAGGCAGTAGAGGCAGGTTCCAAGGCGGCAATAACAGAGGCCGAGACTGCAGCATCGAGACCTGGGGTAAAAAGTGTTAGCTTTTTCTCCATATTCTGTGTGCAGAAAAGTCTATGTAATGGAAGAGTTTTAATTTATTTTGCTGAGGTTTATATGTGTTTGTGAGACTCTCACTTGGACCCAAAAATATGCTTTAATTATTGTGTCACAAGGACTGTGGCATATGTGTGACATGTATAAAGTGAGTAAGCGTAGGTTTTATTTAACCATACATCACTAAGCCCCTCCCAATGCACGATTTGTCCACACTCACCATTTGCCATGGCACACTACACATGCCTTAACTGTTTGAACCCTAAGGGGGCTTGTTGGAACTGAACGGAACTCTCTTCCTGTACCGTCTAACAACCGTCACCTGGACAGGATGTACTGCTTGGAATTGTGAAATATGACTTCATTCCAGCAGCCCAACAGCCAATTGAAAGAGCTCACACGGGAGGCTGACAGCTCTTCCGCTAATTGTGAAGCAGTAGCTTTGTCAGTCTGCAACAGAAAGTGCTGTTACTGGCAGGATCTGCAGGTAAGAATCTTTGTAATACATTCATAAAAAAATATTTTTTTAAAGGCGAACTTCCCACCTATATTTACCTCTCTTCCAACAGAGCAATGCCTGCAAACTTCTTCGCCGGCATTGACATCTTAGCCCAGTCTTCTTATGCGTTTGGCATTTTCAGCCATCTTAATTGGCATACCTGGCATGACGTAACTCCTACACATGTGGAATGAGAGCTAATTCATCCTGTCATGCACAGTTCAGTGTTCATTCTTAAGAGGTTTGCGAGCAGAAAGGTAAGAAGCTTTTATTGCAGAAAAGATGTATCCCCAGGGCAGGGATACCTATTTTCAAAAAAGTGATCTTCGTTTCAGTTGAGTCCAATGAAAAAAGATATATATCTTTCTTGTTCTGATTTACAGGGGGGCCGCTCTTATCCTTTACAACCATGGAAGGTGCCATCTAAAGGTGCCCATACACCTTACGACCATCGCAAGACTTTTGTCTTGCGATGGTCGTATGCTTCTTGAAAGCCCGTACGATCTGCCCACCTTGGACGGGCAGATCGTACTTGCGATCATCGAAAGCCCGCCCCGCTGAGGGGCGGGCTTCCGATTACGGCAATGCAGAACGGGCAGTGTGCGTGTGCGTGTGCGCACACCGGCCCGTTCCGCAGCTATCGGGCGAGCAGGCTAGAAACCCGCCGCGAATCGTACGATTCTCGGCGGGGTTTTGCACAAGTTCCTAAGATAAAAGTAATGCGACCTTACAGTAGTAGAGGTCGCACGGCT
>NW_017306994.1:774768-785038 GCF_000935625.1 Nanorana parkeri
CATGTTGGCTCGACAAAAGACGTGCGACCGTACAGTAGAAACGGTCGCACGTCTTAGTTCACACTGCTCGATTCTCGTACGATCGCGGGATTTCGCCCGATTCTCGTACGAGAATCGAGCAGTGTATGGGCACCTTTAGCCTTAACAATTGGCATGCCTTAAAAGTAACTGTTTTGGGAGACCATTGAATTAGTGGGACTAGTTCTGCTTTAAGAAAACTGTGCAAGACATGCTGAGAAAAAAAAAAGATTTCAGATTAACACTCTAATACTTTCTTCTGCAAGGATTTGGAAGAGACATGCAAAAAAGGAAAGTCAAAATGAAGTGAGAACTCTTAATTTAAATGCCTTTTCCAGGTCCATGACTCAGAAATGATTGAATCCAGAGGAAAGCCATGACAGCTAGGCAACATTTTCAGATAGAAGTTAGTTATAAGAACGCTGCGTTTTTGTGCACGTTTTTCACTTGGTTGCCCATTTACATAAATGTGTCACAGTTGGGGGGGCGTGGCTACGACATGGCCAAGTAAAGAAGCACATTGCTGGAGCTCTGATCCCCTCGGTCTGTTAACGGACTCAGTAGACTCTAATATCGCACCTATATTGCATGTCTCAGCACAGAAGGACACCCGGCCCCTCCAAAGTGCAACTGGGCTCTGATATCCAGCGTTTTTTCTATAAAACGAGGTCATCGGGGGAAGTGACCACGCCGGACACCATGGCACAAACGCGTGCGGCCTATGCCGGTAACACTCCCGGAAAACATCCTCACGCCACTTCTCCCTGTTGTGAGCACGCCGTCTGAGCCGGAGGCCTCCGGGCTTCAGGCGGGCTCGAGTGCAGCGGAACTCGGGGATTGGCGGCACTACCTCCCTCTCCTACCCACGAAAAGAGATCTGGATGACATGGCAACGAAAATCGTTGCTGCTCTACGCCAGGAGGTACACGAAGTAAAGCAGCGGGTCACCACCCTGGAGACACAGGTCACTACAGTGGAGCTAACCACCTCACAACTGTCGCAACGCGTCTCAGCCCTGGAGGGGGCCCAAGGTGAGACACAGCAAAAACTCACCACTCTATTCCTACATCAGGATGATGCAGAAAATAGAAGCCGCCGCAACAACCTGCGGGTGAAAGGTGTACCGGAGGCAACATCTGGAGCTGAGCTGCGTACCACCATTGCAGCAGTCCTGAATTTGCTATTGGAGAAGCCCCCCACTGACCCACTGGAACTAGACCGGGTCCACAGGGTGCAAACCTACCGCTCCCAGATGACTGGAGCACCCCGTGACGTCCTCTGCCGGGTGCACTTTTTCACGGTAAAGGAAGCCATCTTACGGGCAGCGTGGAGTAAAGGCACGGTTTGACGGCGCACAGATCCAAGTTATGCCTGACCTCTCCCGCCATACCCTGAGGATGAGACGGATCCTGAAACCTCTCCTGGATTTGCTACGTGAGGTGGGTGCCACTTACAGATGGGGCCATCCCTTTCACCTCATCGTCCAACGCAATGGATCCTTCTTTGCTCTCCACACCCCAAAAGCCTTGCTGAATATGTTTGATTTGCAACAGTTTGTTATTTTGCGGTGCCGGTGTATGCTGTAACCTCACCGTAGCCACTGTTACTATGTTATATGACACTGATTCAGTAAATAAAGAATTTAAAAAAAAAAAAAATGTGTCACAGTTTGCTTGCAAAAACGCTTGCACAAACACACTTGCAGCGAACATGTGCATAGAAACGAGTGAAAACTCTGTCGCCTAGGTGCGGGTAAATGATTAAAAAGGATTTGCATAATAGAATTACCCTAAAGCACCAGTAGAGAGTAGTCAAGTTGTGTTATTTTGAACTTACAGTATCCTGTCACAATTATTGCCATCTTAGGCCATTATATGCATTCAAATTTTAGTACAAGCCCAGAAAATGATTTGGACATTAAGGGGGTTATTCACAAAGCTGCCGAAGGCAGCCGAGAGAATAATCAGGCCAAAGTGAGCCGAAGAACGTTCGGCTAATCACTACGGCTCAGTACGGCTGATTTCAGCCGTACATCGGCTGCCTTCGGCTGCATTTGTTCAGCCGAACATGCTTTGCATGTTCGGCTGAGCCGAAGTGCAGAAGGACTTCGACTTCGCCGATCCAACATCAGCCGATCCAAAGCTCAGGCAGCTCACTCACTGCCCTATTTTTTTTTCTTTTCTGTGTGAAAAGAGGAAAAACTAAGGTTGTTAACATATTTTCTTTCCAGGTTGAATGCAATATTGGTGTAAGAGTCCAGGGCCTACTACGTATGCGCCAATGGTGCGTTGCCGCAAGAGGAAATCCGCCCCAACCCGCGCATGCGCAGAAGACCTGATGAAAAAGGCAGGAAAATATCCAGGAGGCGCACAGGAAGTGACCTCAACCTGATGGAAAAAGGCAGGAAAATGCCCAGGAGGCGCACAGAAAGTGACCTCAACCTGATGGAAAAGGCGGGAAAATGCCCAGGAGGCGCACAGGAAGTGACCTCCAAATTCAATCATCACTTCCCTATATAAGCCCAGCCCAGACAATGCCAAAATGCTGGATTATGTTCAGTCCCCCCTTGTTCCTGTGCTAGTGTGTGATCTGTCTGAACTTGTTGACCTGGAAACCCATTTGAATACTCTTGATTGCTGCCTGCCATTGACCTCGGATTTGTACCTTGACCATTCTACTTCTTTGCCCCTTTTGTACTCAGCTGCCAGATTGGAACCGACCCAGGCTTGGATCACGACCATTCTTCTGATTAACCCTTGTGTACTTCGTTACCAGAGTGGACTTGACCTCGGCTCGGATCTCGGACTAAGGCTTGCACGGTGCTCGCACCCCTGGCATCCGTGGAAGGAAATCTCTGTCTCCATCTCCAGAGACTTCAAGGACCCGAGGTGCAAGGGAGGCCTCCCCACTACTTCGGTCTCACCTCAGGTACGTGGCCCTGACAATCGGAGAAATTCTGCGTTATGGCTCTGAGGAGCAAATGATTATTTAAATATGTATTTCCTATGCTCCTTAGCTCCATTTAGTGTCCAATAATGCTGTATTTACCCGATCTTACATTCAGCTTGGAAATAAAATATGCTAATAATGTTGGTTTTTCCCTCTATTCTCAGAGAACAAATGTGCATGCAATTTCACAGGGCAAATGGCGAATGTGAATGTGAATTGTTTATCAATACATCCCTAATTGTAGGTTGATGGAGATGTAGTGCTGCACTCACAACCGGATTTACTCTCTCTGCTGCCTCAAGGCCAGGTTCCTCAATGCACCCCCTAACCGCCAACCCCCTTCATGGAGAATGGAAGACCTGCAGGCTGCATACAAATGATCTCGGCGAAATTGCAGAGATCACATGTACAAATCAAGCAGCGGCTTCCCCGCTGTACATTTAGCTCTGCTTTCGCAACGCATGGCTAAATATAGAAAACAACTACCTGCCCGGCGCCCGGAAGGGCATGTCCCGGGCGTCAGGATAAAGGAATCCAGCACCCCTGCTGCCCCTCTACTCCCTGCTGCCCCAAGGGCGGGCCTTGGTTGGCCTTGTGGGAAATCCGACCCTGGATAGTTGTTTTTGGACACTAGAACAAGCAACAATTTTAGACCAAAAGGGGTTAATAATGTACTCAAACTTTTGAGGCAATGCAAGAATGCATTTTTCATTGTTGTATGCATATGTATGTGAACTTAAACTAAATATATCTGCCAATGTGTTTTTGTTTGTGTAAAAAGCGGATTGTGGCTGGCTTTGGAGCACTACATGTGGGCAACACATGTTGCTCTAGGTGTAACAGAAAAAAATGCATTTTATTACAGTTGATGCTTTTTTACCCCAAACTGAGTGGAATAAATAGGATATATGTCATTACATTTATTTTTTTTCATGTTTTTGTGATAAATGGTTATGTGAGTTAACAAACCATTTAAAAGTATGATAGTCATATAACTAAGAACCTACATACACAATGCAAGCATTCAAAGGCAGTGCTTTATACTAATCTGTCCTCAACAGTTCTTCAACAGAACTGAACCTCTTTAAATAACTTTCAGGCCTAGAGCAGACATTGCATGGCCTGACTGACCAAGCACTGGAGGCACAGCAGCAGGAGGAAAAGGAGAAATTGCTGCTATCCCAGGGTCAGCAGGATACTTTGCCTACTGCCTCCTTCCTTGGGAGGCAGAGACAGCAGAAGGCAAAGCAGGAATATGAGGGGGAGGGTTGGAGTGCTGGCAGAGAGGAGGAGAAAATGGGGCAGGTTTTGAGGGGGACGTTTCACCTCTTCCAAATTCTGGGAGTTGTATGTGGGTGGGGTGAGATTGTTGAGGACAGTGTTGCCCTTAGTAACACCAAGGACATGTTGCCAGTGAGGTCTTTTATTCTTAAATTTCTCTGCAAGCACCCCAGGATTTGTATCATCGAAAAGAGAGACCACTTTTGGATGGTCACTCTATTAGATCCTAAAATAAGGGTAAAATTGCCGATGTCTTGCCACCATTCTAGAGGGTGCCCAAAATGCGTAACTTTTGGTTTGAGGTGCTGCGTACGAACCTCTTTGCTACATTTTGTAATTGTGGCCGGATCACTTTTGATGACCAAAGAGCCTCCGATCTTTGGAGCCTTAGTTCAGCTTTGAAGAGTTTTAGTAGAATTTAGTATCAAGATCCCCTAGATTGTAATGGGGTCCACAGCTAAGTTTGGGTTTTTCAGATTTCAAGAAAAAGATACACTTCCATGACTATGTTGTAAATATATGTAAATATACTGTAGTAAAAATGTTTACACTTGCTTTGCCTTTGTCCTCAATATGAAAATGAGCTCCTTATTCAGCAAACAATACAACCAATATATTTAGTTGTTGGCATAACTTCTGTTATATGGCATGCCATTTTGTCTATAGGGGGTTTTTTTGGGTGGGTGGGTGGGGGTAAATTCTTCAGGTACTAACTGATAACTTATTTTTTGCCTATTATATGTTTTATTACACTGTCAAAAATGCACAGACACTGTATAGATATAGATGATCAAAACATAAACATCTGCATTTGGATAACAGTATATAATCTATGTTTATGATCTTTTATTCATGCTTTTTTAATATATACACATCTGTTTCTATGCAAAGTACTGAAAATCCACTTCATACATAATCCAGACACCTTTATGTGAGCTCTGGAAAAGCTCTGCTACTCTTCTGTGCACAGAGGGTGGATGGAGAGGTATCTAGGCAGCTCATACAGTTTAATCCAATCAGGCAACAAGCAAAGTCAAAAGTATAATAACAACCAACCAGAAATCATTTTTCAGTCTTGCTGTGCTCCTGCATTTCCCCCCTGCTTTTTCTACATCTTAAAGGAGTTGTAAAGTCCCAGCATAACTATCCTGTTATAACATCAACATTGTAATACATACTAGGGTTGTTTTTGATGATGTAATGCTTACTTGAAAAATCCCTTTTATGTAGTGAGTGCTGTCATATGTCTGCCCATCACTTTCATCAACTTCCTGGATCCCCAGTGTGCTTTGCATTTCTTTACCTGGTGCTTTATGTGATGTAATCTCCATTTGTCAAGACTACACATCCCATCACGCATTGTTCGCAGCAAGTAATGATGATGTGACATTGCTCAGAAGTTGAGTTGTAGCTCAGAAGGCAGGCTGAGTTAGAGTGGTGACACCAGGAAGTGCATATTCACAGGGCTGAGTGAAATTGTTTCAGTGGAAGTACATCCTATGGGCATCTTCAATATGTAAGTTTACAAACTTTTAGGTTGATATGGTTATTAGGAGTGGGATAGAACGTATGAAAATGTAATATAGAAATACATATATAATTTTAGTTTCTCACCATAGAAACCCTTTAAAATAAACCTCAGCAGCCAACTGAAAAGAAGCATATTCATGCAAATACCAACCACATACCTTCTGTTTTGCTAAATATATGATGTACAACCCCTGTCAGCTTTTTTTGTTGTTGCAGTTTGTGGACCATTGGGGAGATTTCCCTTTACTTCCTGTCTGATTCTTCAACAGTAAGTGAGAGGAAATCTCTCCAAAGAGAAGGAAATCCCTGGTGGTAGTTTAACAACTTCCCGGCCGGCCGTTGTAAAAAAATGGCCGGCCAGGAGCTTTCTAGAGTCTTTAGACGTCCGCTCAGCCACGCCCCCCGCGCGCGCCGACATTTGAAAACAGGCAGCAATGTCCGTTAATATACAAGCGATCCGCCGACTATAGAGCCGGCGGATCGCTTGTATGAGGTCCCAGGATGTGCGCCCCTCCCCCCTCCCGCTGTCACGCTGGTCCCGGGCTCCGCTGTGCTCGGTGCGAGCCTGGGACCAGCATACTGCCTCTGTCACAGGGGATCAGAGGGAGGTCGGTACACAATCTCCCTCAGGGCCCCTCTCCGCTGTCAGAATGCGGAACTGATGTACATTAAATCACTTCTACATTCTCGTGTCACTCTCCAGCTTCAGATGCTGGAGAGAAGCTGATGAAGCAGATCTCTGCTTCATCAGCTTCTTCAGGGGGTTCCTCTGTGACATTAGGGGTCTTGGAGACCCCTGATGTCTCCTTAAAGAGGACCTGTCACATATTTTGCTATCACATAAGGGGGTTTTCTTAGCCCCTATGTGATAGCAATAAAGTTAAGTGAAAAAAAAAAGAAAAAAAGTAAGTTTGTTACAAGTTACAAATAAAAAAATAATTAATTTTTTTTTAAAAGTCCCACCTATACATACACGCATGCAAACAGGCGTCGGGTGCGCATACGTGCGAACACGATAATTTCGGCCATTACGCCGCACATGTTACATTTCGCCGCGAACGTCGGAATTAGAGCAATAGTTCTAGGGCCATCAATCATTGATAACACTGTAACGCTGTAAAAGCTTTTAAAGCGTCGCCTATGGTCAATTTTGGGTATGGTAGTTTTTTGCGATTTCGCGGGTGCGCGCAATTTTAAAGCATGACATGTTTGGTGTCTATTTACCCGACGTGACCCCGTCTTATATATTTTACCAAAAATATGGTTAATAATCATTGTTTCCTAATATAATGGGGGGGGGGAAAACTTTTTTCCACAAAATTTTCAATACTTTTTCCTTTATATAGTAAAAAATAAAATTATCTGTCTATCTGTCCCCAAATTGTTTTATAAAATTCATTTCAGTACAGCGTTGCATGATGGAATAAATGTCAATCAAAGTACCGCAGCGCTGAATACCGAAAAATGGCCTGGCCAGGAAGGGGGTCTAAACACCTGGTCTTGAAGTGGTTAAAGAAGAACTAGGGATTTTTTTGTTGACACTTGCAGAGGTGCTACCCCTGCACTGTAAGGGTTAAGTGCTCGTTTTGGTCTAGGGAGCAAAATAACAAAGTTATACTTACCCGATCCCCAGAGCCGGCTTGCTCTTATATCGGTCCCTGGAGCCTCTCTCCCCTTCTGCTCCAGCAGTCTAAGGTCCCTGGGTCATTATGTTCTATGCAGTGTATAGGATGTGAGGATGCTGAGGACATTCGCTCACTGCAGTGGAGGAGAAGAGAGGCTGGAGGGAGCACTGACACAGCCAGCCAGCTCTGAGGATATGGTGAGTATAAGTTTCTTATTTTCCTCCCTAGTACACAGATTATCGTCCAGGAAATCCATATCAAAGGAGCTGCAATTGCTGACTTGGTTTTAAAACTAACAGGCTTTGGGGCTGTCATCCTGATCCCACATTCACTAGTACATGCAAATATATAGTGAAGTCTGAACAGACGGGGTCTCTGTTCAGTGTTCACTAGACATGTGCGATTCGCTTCATTCTGAATTGAATTCGGACAAATTTCGCCTTATCCGAATCCAAACGCATCAGAATTTTTTTTTTCCGAATGTCAATCTGTATGAATTTATGTTGTTAAACGTTAACATAAAAAAACCAAGTGTGGAGTCCCCTCCCCAATTCTTACCAGACCCTTAGGTCTGGTAGGAATTTTAGGGGGGACTCCAATGCCCCCCCCAAAAATCCCTTACCAGACACTTGATTCGAGTAGCAACCTGGCACAGCATGAAATTGGGAGGAGGATGCTTTGACAGGGGGGCTTGGTGACTTTCACCGACTCAGGAAAAGAAAAAATACCCGATGCCCGCCGCCACAACTGATCCTGATGAACTCTCCCTGCAAAATGACAGCTCTGACCCGAATATCAACAAAGTGCGGATGGAGTAGTGACATCACAGGACTTGTTCCGCCCTTTTGTTGACATTCTTGAGCAGAACTGTCATAGCAACAACTCTGCTCCCAAAGGTTGTCCAGCGATGTAGATCCTCGTCAATCACAATGGACGATGGCTGCCAAATCGCCGAAAGAAAAGGTATGTAATGCCCACTGGCACAACCGATTCTGGCGAACTCTTGGAGCAAAATGACTGTTCTGACCCGAATGTCCTGTGACGTCACTACTCCCTCTGCCCCTTTGTTGACATTTTGGAGTCGAGCTTTCATTTTGCAGTGAGGGTTTGTCGGTATCAGACGTTTCAAGGGGCGTCGTGTATTTTTTCTTTCAGTGAGTCGGCGGGCGTTGTCCTCAGTGATTGACGTGGATCTACATTGCTGGATGATGTGTTTGATGTTTGAATTACATCAATGGGAATTGTTTTTTTCAAATAAAAGACTTTGCTCGTTGCTCGTTTACCCCTTTCCTGCTCTGCTAGGCTGCTGTTCAGATCAAGGGTCTGGTTTCTGTAGACTCTCAAAAGTAAAAAATAAAAAGTACACCTTTCTTTTCCTGTCCACACTTGTGCGTCTGCATTTACATACATTTTTTAATTTCTTCCACACGGTATATGTTTTTGCTTTGCCAGTAAGGGTGAAATAAAGTAGAAGTTGCTAGGGGTTGCACTCCCGTTAAAGTATATGGGGATAAAAACACACTGAGGGGAATTTATCATAACAGGAGCATACAGAATCTGGAGCAGTTGCCTATGGCAACCAGTCAGCTTCTCTCTTTCATTTTATAAAGTCTAACTGAACAAACTGAAGAAAGGAGCTGATGATTGCCATGGGTGCCAGATTTGGTCTGCTCCAGTTTTTGATAAATTGCCCCCACTTTGTACCACTAAATGAATGCATACTTTTAACAGAGTAAGAGCCAGAAATATAGGCTCAATAAAATACATAAGCACCTGATTTTAATATAGACATGTGCACTGCATAAATTAGTTTTGGACAAAACGCATTATAACACCTGTAACATCCGTCACAGGTGTCTTTCCTGCTGAGGATCTGTGCTCATTCCTGTTCATCTGCGACTCCAATTCCTATTCAATGTGCTGCAAATGGATCTATAATGAGAGGCTAAAAAGTGGCTGGTGAGTCATAATCGATTATAATCGATTATGCCGATTAGTTGTTGCAGCCCTACTGGAATCTATGTCTGTACTACCTTGGATGTCTAGGATCCCTATATCCTCTCTCCCTAGTGTGAAGATGTTAACAAAGGTTCTTCAGCATTGTAGATCTGGCTTGGATATCAGCTTTGTGGGCACCAAAATAGGGCAGTTAAATGCTAATGGAGCACTGAATACTAAAACACGTAAACAGTCTAGTGATGACCTGGGTTATTCTGGCGGCTCCTTCGGGGGTGAGCGCTACATTATTAAGATGAAAATTGCAATATATAACCATTTAAATACTCAAAGACGGAATTCGTCAGAAAAGAAAGTCCGTCTTCTGGTTCAGATAGATTGTATAACGGTAGTAGAACAAAACTTATTGGGTAAGAATTACACCACGTGTGTGGGCACAAGGAGCTGTATAATGAAATGAGTGAAAAAAATCAGAGAACTGGAAAGAAGTATAGAGCTCAAGAGAAAGTAAAGAGGAGGGAAATTAAAAGAGAAAGAGTGGATTGAGCCTACCGGATAATCTTATCTGATATCCTAATACAAATAACCCATTGCAAGCAAGAGTGCACTCCCCCTCCCCTGGGGGAAGACCCCCTCATCACAGCCTGTCTATATGAAAATCTGGATGGTAGAGTTGTAGCCAAGGGTCTCAGATCTGCAGAAAACATTTATGCTTATCAATCAAAATGCTTGTGAGGCGTTCATTAGATATAATAGCATCAACCCTCTGCTATAGTCAGGGGTTTTAGGAATATTGAACAATGTCCTAAACAACCTGAAGCATTCCCCCGTGATGATTACTTTCAGAGCTCCCCCCCATGGTCATTTCCCTCAGAGATTCCCCCATGGTCATTACTCTCAGAGCTCCCCCC